>NC_092055.1:69380836-69681829 GCF_003086295.3 Arachis hypogaea
TAATCTAAGATTAAAACCTTCGTGGTATAGGCTAGAATTATTGGCGGCCACTCTTGAGATCCGAAAAGTCTAAACATTGTCTGTGGTATTCCGAGTAGGATCTGGGATGGGATGACTGTGACGAGCTTCAAACTCGCGAGTGTTGGGCGTAGTGACAGACGCAAAAGGATCAATGGATCCTATTCCAACATGATCGAGAACCAACAGCTGATTAGCCATGCAGTGACAGTGCATTTGGACCATTTTCACTGAGAGGACGGGAGGTAGCCATTGACAATGGTGATACCCAACATACAGCTTGCCATAGAAAGGAGTATGAATGATTGGATGAAGACAGTAGGAAAGTAGAGATTCAGAAGGAGCAAAGCATCTCCATACGCTTATCTGAAATTCTCACCAATGAATTATATAAGTATTTCTATCTTATCTTATATTTATTTATATTTTAATTATCAAAACCTCATAACCATTTGAATCTGCCTGACTGAGATTTACAAGATGACCATAGCTTGCTTCAAGCCGACAATCTCCGTGGGATTGACCCTTACTCACATAAGGTTTATTACTTAGAAGACCCAGTGCACTTGTTGGTTAGTTGTGCGGAGTTGTGAAAAAGAATTGAGATTATGATCGTGCATACCAAGTTGTTGGCGCAGTTGAGATCACAATTTCGTGCACCACCATACTCAAGTGGGACAGTAAAGCTAATATAGATATGTTTTACCCACTCAAATGAAGGAGTAGATGGCAACCTAGGTAGAGAAGTCTCCAATGATCTCAACAAAGCATATTCAACTCCCGTCCATCCTTTTTGAAAGTCTTCCATCTTTTGAAAAGATTCTTCACTTTTAAGCTCTTTGATGATTTGTACTTTTGTGTGGTTTAGAATTCACAATTGATTCTCGTTGCAAGTATAGTTTCTAAACTAACAATAGTCCTTTCATACAAAAAATTTGTTTGTCACTAGTACAAACCCCTAAAATTTATAAACCGAAGTATTGAACCTCGGGTCGTTCTCCCTAGGAATTGCAATAAAGTGTCTTGTTATTGGTTATGGAGCATGTTTTGGGATTTTTGATAAGAGGCATGAAATGTAAATGGCAATGAAAATAAACTAACAACTAAAAAGGTCTTGGTAAAGGTTCGTGGTCAAGGATCTCTATCCTTATCACTAACCACAACATGAGAATTGGCAAGGATCAACCACATTAAGTCATCCTCTAACTAATAAAGGAAAGTCAAATGATCTATGTCAATCCAAGTCCATAAGTCCTAGTTCTACATCAAATCAATTAGTGAGATCTAGCGTTAATGGCTCCCAATCGTCAATCACTTGGACATTAGTAACTCAAGAGTTCCTAAGTTACCTTCCTAAGCCAAGAGCACTAAAATTCTACTCTAAAATCCATCCAAGCATTTTACCAAACACTTGGAAGGCAGTAAAGGAAAGCATAGTAAAAAGTACAAGGAAAATAAATCTACACTACTCAATTGTAAGGAATTAAACAACAATAAAGCAAATCAACAATAAAAGAACATGAATCATAAATTGCATTAAAGGAAAATAGAAGAACAAAGTGCATCAACATAAAAGTAGAAAATTACAAGAATTAAATGCTAAGCTAGAGAGAAGAGATGTAGAAGAAGAAGAATTAATAAAGGAAAAGTAAATCTAAGCATGAAATTAACCTAGATCTAGATTATTGAACTAAACCTAATCCTAATTCTAATCCTAGAGAGAAGTGAGAGCTTCTCTTTCTAAAAACTACTCTAAACTAATCCTAATGAGTGTGTATGAGTAAAAATGAGTGAATCCCCTTTTCCCCCCCTTCAATCCTTGGTCCTTATATGCATTTTGGCGCCAAAGTTGGTTGAAATTGGGCCCCACAGCTCTCAAAAATCACTGGGCACGTTTTCTATTTGAAAAATCATGTGCACCAACCGACGCGTACGCGCATAGTGCGTGTGCGCATCCTTTGCCTTTTCGCGATCCACGTGTGCGCGTACAGTGCGCGTGCACGTGGATGAAGATATCCAAATCTTTGGCTTTTTCATGTGTTTTCCACTTTGCATGCTTTCCTCTTCACTCCCTTGATCCATTCCTAGCCTTTTCAACCTGAAATCACTTAGTAAACACATCAAGGCATCTAGTGGAATCAAAGGTGAATTAAATTTAGCTAATTAAAGACCTAGGAAGCATGTTTTCACACTTAACCACAAGTTGGGAAACAATCATGAAACCATGCTATTTCATTGAGTAAATGTGGGTAAAAGGTGATAAAATCCCCTAATGAAGCACAAGATAAACCCTAAATATAGGGTTTATCAACCTCCCCACACTTAAACCAAGCATGTCCTCATGCTTAAACTAAGAAGGAAACAAAGGGTATCAACATTTATTCAATGAAATCTAACTAAATGCAACCTAAACTATATGCAACTATCTACATGAATGCAATTGCTTGGTCAAAATAAATCAATATCCAAAAAGCATATATGAACAAGGGCTAAAGGTATTAGCAACCATGCCAAACCACAATTGAATTGAGCTATTAAGTATTTTGATAAACTTGCATGAAGAATGATGATCATAGGTGAAAGCATGTAATTGAGCATCAAACCCTCACCGGATGTGTTTGCACTCTATTCGCTCAAGTGTTTAGGGTTGATTCACTCAATTCTCCCCTAATCATGCTTTCCAAGATTTGTTTTTCTTCTAACAATCAACATTTATTTCATCCATGCATACATCTATCATGAGGACTTTTCATAGGTTGTAATGGGGCTAGGGTCAAGGTAAGGGTGCATATTTGGTCAAGTTGACTTGAAATTTGAATCTTTGATTACCTTAAACTTCCCACCTAACCTATATAGCAACCTATACAATTCTAAACAAACCTAACTACCCATTCTTCACTTTTTCATATACTCATGCATTTTCTTCTGATTTTCACAACACTTATGCATTGACTCTGATAAACTACTATTTTATGGTTTATAATGTGTTTAATTGTGTGGTTTTATCATGATCTTTACCCACTTATTCATATGATTAGCATGCATTTATATTTCCTTCCTAAAATTATTACATGATTGAAAACTTGCTTCCTAGAGACTTTTAATTATGTATTTTAATTCTCCTTTATTCCATTCGATGCCGTGATCTGTGTGTTAAATGTTTCAGGCTTTATAGGGCTTGAATGAGTTGGAGATTGGAAAGGAAGCTTGCAAAAATGGAAGGAACACAAGAAATTGAGGAGATGACCAGCGAGAAGTGACGCGGCCGCATGGCTCACGCGACCGCACGAAAGAGAGGAAATCGCAGTGACGCGGCCGCATGGCTCACGCGACCATGCGGATTGGAATAGCACAAGTGACGCGGAGGCATGGACGACGCGCCCGCGTGGCAAAGCAAAACACCGAATGACGTGTCCGCATGAATGACGCGATCGCGTGACGTGCGCGATCTGCATAATCTACAGAATTCGCTGGGGGCGATTTTGGGCCCTGTTTTGACCCAGTTTTCGGCCCAGAAAAGCATACTAGAGCCATAGAACATGTAGAAACCAAAACAACATTCATTCTACACAGTTTTTAGTTTTAGATCTAGTTTTACTCCTCTTCTAGGTTTTCTCTCTACACATTCATAGTTCTTAGGATTTTTATTTCTATTGCTCTTTGCATTGGGATATTGAGAAGAGTTATTACCTCATCAAGACTTCATCATTCTAGTTCATTTTCTTTACTTGGCTTTACTCTTCCAGGTCCTTTAATTTACTCAATTTTACTATTGGATTATTTTAGAATTTATTAATACAAGAGTTACTTTTATTTTTAATTGATTTCTTTGAGTTTTATTTATCATGTCTTTCTTTAATTCCATTCGCTATGTTATGAGTTCTACATTCACAATGAGCGAGTAGTTCCCTAACTTGATGGGGAGTGGATTGAAAGGAACCCTTGAGTTGGAATGCTCAAAAAGAGAAATTGTAATTGGGTTTATTGCTGGACTGCTCTCTAGTCACTAACGCCAGTCCTTCCAAGTAAGCGGATTGGGACTTGTGAATAGAAATAGCATTCCAACTTGTTTGACTTTTCCTTACCTAGTAAGGGATAACTAAACAGAACAACCTTCAATTATCAATTAATCTTGAGAGTATTGCAACAAGAATAGGGCTTCCAACTAATCTACTCCCAGTCAAGGCCTTTATTTAAATACTTAATTTCCCCAATTTAATTTCCTGTTTATTCAACTCAAACTCTTTTTGAAAACATCTGATTAATAAAATAGCACACCTTTCTGCAACTCGTTGGGAGACGACCTGGGATTCATACTTCCAGTATTTTAATTTTAATTTTTGTGACAACCCTTCTAAATTGATAAGCGGATTTTTGGTTGGTTAAGAACTATACTTGCAACGCATATCTTATAACAATTCTTAACTCGCCAATTTCTGCCACGTCAATTTTTGGCGCCGTTGCCGGGGAGTTGCAATAGAGTGCTAAAGTTATTGATTGGATTTTATTTATTTGCATTTTATTTTATTTTGCTACTATGAGCTGCTTGTTTCTTTCGTTAGATGACGCATTCACTTCCTGATCCATGCTTGCCAGTATTCGATCCTGAGATTGAAAGAACTATTTCATGAATAAGGTAAGCTCGGCGTCAGTTAGTCCTCTCTGAGGGTGGATCTGAAACGTCATTTGAGGAAGAAACTAGCTCCCGTTTTACTGATTCGGTTGATTTACGTATAGGTGACATGGCAGCACCTAGGAGAGTTACTATCCAGGAGGCTGGAGCCCCTGATTTTACAATGCAACCGTTTCAAGCGCATCATCCAGCGGTGGCTATAGACTTTGAAATAAAGACTGCACTGCTCAATTTGATGCCTAACTTTAATGGCTTACCTGCTCAAGAGACTATCAAGCACCTGAGAAATTTTCAAGCAGCCTGTTCTACTGTCAGGCGTGATGGTATGAATGAAACTTCTATTTTGCTAAAAGCCTTCCCGTTCTCTCTTGAGGGAAAGGCGAGAGAGTGGTACTACACTCAACCCGCAGCAACTGTATCCAACTGGGATATACTTAGAAGAGAATTTTTGGAAAAATTATTTCCAGCTGAAGTTACTGATAAACTGAGGAAATACATTTCCATCATTGTTCAGGATGAATCCGAGACTCTCTATGAATACTGGGAGCACTTCAATAATTTTCTGGAATCTTGCCCCCACCATATGATTGACAAGATAGTGTTACTCGGTTACGTCACACAGGGCATGAGGCCACAAGATAAGACCACTGGAAAGTGCTAGCAATGGGTCTATGAAAAAGTACAAGACCACTGATGAGGCATGGCAATTGATCAGCGACTTAGCTTAATCTACTCGGAATCACAGGCAGAAACAAGGCCGTTCAAAAGCCATTGCAGAAGTATCCTCTAGCAGAGAGACTGCTGCTCTAACTCAGAGTATCTGTGAAATGACCAACTTGCTGAAGCAAATGTAATTGAATCAACAACAAATTCAGCAAGCCCAACCTTCTCCACCACAGCAAAGCCAACAGTTAGTCCCACAGAGAGTTTGCGAAGTCTGTGCTGATTATAGCCATTATACTGACGAATGTCCGCAGCTCCAACAGGAAGACAACATCGTGGCAGCCACTCATAACTTCTATGACCACCCCAACCAAGGGTATAATCAAGGTGGCAATTACAGCCATGGATGGCAGGAAAATTCTAAGCAGAATTGGAAGGACAACAACAATAGAGGAGGCAGAAACAATCAGTGAAATCAGAAGTGGAATAATAATAACAACAGGCAGTAGAACCAGAACCAGCCTTACAGAGCACCTCACCTGAGGCAATCCCAAGGACCACAGAATACCCAATAGCAGACCTCTCAAATTACTTATCCTTCCTCATCTTCTAATGATGATTTACTACAATCCATTGATCGGAGACAATAGACCATGGAAAATAACCTTTATGCTACACTAAATGGTCTGAACTCTACCCTACAAGCTCTTGTCTCACAGATTGGCTCAATGAATAACTCCAATAACCAGCCTTTGAGCTCCAGTGGAATCCCCTCTCAACCATTACCCAATCCAAAGGATGGCATTAATGCCATCACCCTAAGGTCCGGAACCACACTGCAGGAGAGGAATCAGGAGGAGTGATGAGCGGATATTTTATACGCTTTTTGGGGTTAATTTCATATAGCTTTTAGTATGTTTTAGTTAGTTTTTAGTTTATTTTCATTAGTTTTTAGGAAAAATTCATATTTCTGGACTTTACTATGATTTGTGTATTTTTCTATAATTTCAGGTATTTTTCTGGCTGAAATTGAGGGAGCTGAGCAAAAATCTGATTCAGGCTGAAAAAGGACTGCTGATGCTGTTGGATTCTGACCTCCCTTCACTCAAAGTGGATTTTCTGGAGCTACAGAACTCGAAATGGCGTGCTTCCAATTGTGTTAGAAAGTAGACATCCAGGGCTTTCCAGAAATATATAATAGTCCATACTTTGCTCAAGGATAGACGACGTAAACTGACGTTCAACGCCAGTTCTCTGCCCAATTCTGGCGTCCAGCGCCAGAAAAGGATTAAAAGTTGGAGTTCAATGCCAGAAATGGATCCAAACCTGGCGTTGAACACCCAAAATGGCCTTATGCACGTGAATTGCTTAAATCTCAGCCCCAGCACACACCAAGTAGGCCCCAGAAGTGGATCTCTATACCATCTGCTATAGTTTACTCATTTTCTGTAAACCTAGGCTACTAGTTTAGTATTTAAACAACTTTTAGAGACTTATTTTGTATCTCATGACATTTTAGATCTAAACTTTGTACTCTTTGACGGCATGAGTCTCTAAACTCCATTGTTGGGGGTGAGGAGCTCTACTGTGTCTCAATGAATTAATGCAAGTATTTCTGTTTTCCATTCAAACACGCTTGTTCCTATCTAAGATGTTCATTCGCGCTTAACTGTGTTGGAGGTGATGATCTGTGACACTCATCACCTTCCTCAAACCATGAACGTGTGCCTGACAACCACCTCCGTTCTATATATGATTGAATGAGTATCTCTTAGATTCCTTAATCAGAATCTCCGTGGTATAAGCTAGAACTGATGGTGGCATTCATGAGAATCGGGAAGGTCTAAACCTTGTCTGTGGTATTCCGAGTAGGATTCAATGATCGAATGACTGTGATGAGCTTCAAACTCGCAAGTGCTGGGCGTTAGTGACAGACGCAAAAGGACGAAGAATCCTATTCCAGTATGATCGAGAACCGACAGATGATTAGCCGTGCTGTGACAGAGCATGTGAGCATATTCTTCACTGAGAGGATGGGATGTAGCCATTGACGACGGTGAACCCCTACATACAGCTTGCCATAGGAGGACGCGCGTGCGTGAACAAGAAGACAGAGGAAAGCAGAGATTCAGAAGACAAAGCATCTCCAAAACTCCAACATATTCTCCATTACTGCATAACAAGTAACCTTTAATCCATGCTCTCTTGTTTATTCGCAACTCAACTGATAAACATAATTGACTTCCTGACTAAGATTTACAAGATAACTATAGATTGCTTCAAACCAACAATCTCCATGGGATTCGACCCTTACTCACGTGAGGTATTACTTGGACGACCCAGTGCACTTGCTGGTCAGTGGTACGAGTTGTGAAAAGTGTGATTCACAATTTGTGCACTAAGGTTTTGGCGCCGTTGCCGGGGATTGTTCGTGTTTGGACAACTAACGGTTTATTTTGTTGCTTAGATTAGGAAAAAATTTCTCTTTTTGTTTAGAGTCTCATATTATTGTCGTGTTAAAACTTTAGAATCCTTATTTTCTTATTAAAATCTTTTTCAAAAATAATTTTTCTATTAAATCCTGTGCCAAACTTTAAGTTTGGTGTTTTCTTGTTGATTTCTCTGTGTTTTTCGAAAATTTTAGTAGTTTTCTAAAAATTTTAAGTTTGGTGTTCTTCCGTCGTGTTCTTGTGTTCTTGTGAATCTTCAAAGTGTTCTTGAGTTTTCCTTGTGTCTTGATCTTAAAATTTTTAAGTTTGGTGTTCCTTAGTATTTTTCCCTTAAAAATTTTCGATAACAAGGAGCATTAGATCTAAAAATTTTAAATCTTGTGCTATCTTATTGTTTTTCTCTCTCTTCTTAAAATTCAAAAAAAAATATCTTTTCTCTCTATTTTAAAACATCTTTTCGAAATCTATTTCTAAAATTCAGATTTTTATTTAAAAATTTAAAACCTTTTTCGAAATTCATCATATCCTTTTTAAAATCTCCTAACCACTTTCTCTCTCCTCACTTTTTCGAAAATCTTTCACTCATTTTTATTTATTTTATTTTGATTTATTTTGTTTCCAAAATAAATAAATAAATAAATAAAAATATCTTCTCTATTTTACATCATCTCCCTTTCTCCATCATGGACACAAGCGGAAATGAACAGTCCAGGAGGACTCTGGGGTCATATTCTAACCCCTCTACTGCTTCATATGGGAGTAGCATCTGCATACCCTCCATTGGAGTCAGTAGCTTTGAGTTGAATCCTCAGCTCATTATCATGGTGCAGCAAAGTTGCCAGTATTCCGGTCTTCCACAGGAAGAACCTACAGAGTTTCTGGCACAGTTTCTACAGATTGCTGACACAGTACATGATAAAAAAATAGATCAGGATGTCTACAGACTATTACTGTTTCCATTTGCTATAAAAGATCAAGCTAAGAGGTGGTTGAATAACCAACCTAAGGCCAGCATAAGGACATGGAAACAGCTGACAGAAAAATTCCTGAATCAATACTTTCCCCCAAAACGGATGACACAGCTAAGGCTAGACATCCAAGGCTTCAAACAAGGAGATAATGAATCTCTTTATGATGCCTGGGAGAGATACAGAGAGATGCTACGAAAATGCCCCTCTGAAATGTTTTCAGAGTGGGTTCAGTTAGACATCTTCTATTATGGGCTTGCAGAAGGAGCTCAGATGTCTTTGGACTACTCAGCTGGTGGATCTATCCACATGAGAAAGACAATTGAAGAGGCTCAAGAGCTCATTGATACAGTTGCCAGGAATCAGCATCTGTATCTAAGCAGTGACCCTTCCATGAAAGAAGAGGTTAAAACAGCAACTGCTGAACTCAGTCCTGTAAAACAAGCTACCGAATTCAATCAGCAACTGGACTTTCTAACAAAGCAGTTAGCCGAATTCAAAGATAGACTACAAGAGACAAGGATGGCTAATATACATATGGACGAACAGTTTAAGCAAACAAAGCAGCAGCTGTCAAGGCAAATAACAGAAGAATGCCAAGCAGTTCAACTAAGAAGTGGGAAAACATTAAATACCCCACTTCAAGGTAGCAAAAAGCAAAGAAATGAGCAAACCACTCAAAATTCACCTGAGGACAGTAAGAGCCCAGGGAAAAGTAATTCTGGAATTAAAACGCCAGAAATTTGGTGGAAAGCTGGCACTGAACGCCCAGACCATGCTCAGGACTGGCGTTTAATGCCAGAAACAAGGCAGGACTGGCGTTCAACACCAGAAATAGGCAAGGATCTGGCGTTGAACGCCCAAAATGGGCAAGACCTGGCGCTGAACGCCCAAAATGGGCACAGTTCTGGCGTTCAGACGCCAGGAACAGACAATGAGTTGGCGTCTCACGTCACTCCAGCTTCTAACTCTGGCACTCAATTGCCAGTGAGGGATCAGACACACACACGTGCTGATAACAACCCCTCTAAAAAGGCTTCTTCAACCACTTCTGTAGGCAATAAACCTACAGCAACTAAGGTTGAAGAATATAAAGCCAAGATATCTTATCCTCAAAAACTCTGGAAAGAGGAGTAGGATAAGCAATTTGCTTGCTTTGCAGATTATCTCAGGACTCTTGAAATAAAGATTCCATTTGCAGAAGCACTTGAGCAAATACCTTCTTATGCCAAGTTCATGAAAGAGATCTTGAGTCATAAAAAGGATTGGAGAGAAACAGAAAGAGTTCTCCTCACTGAAGAATGCAGTGCAGTCATTCTGAAAAGCTTTCCTGAGAAGCTCAAAGACCCTGGGAGTTTTCTGATACCATGCATATTAGAAGGTCAATGCACCAAGACAGCTTTATGCGATCTTGGGGCAAGCATCAACCTAATACCTGCATCCACTATCAGAAAGCTTGGCTTAACTGAAGAAGTTAAACCAACCCGGATATGTCTCCAACTTGCTGATGGCTCCACTAAATACCCATCAGGCATGATTGAAGACATGATTGTCAGAGTTGGGCCATTCGCCTTTCCCACTGACTTTGTTGTGCTGGAAATGGAGGAGCACAAGAGTGCTACTCTCATTCTAGGAAGACCATTCCTAGCAACTGGGCGATCCCTCATTGACGTCCAACAGGGGGAAATAACCCTGAGAGTCAATGATGATGAATTCAAGTTGAACGCTGTCAAAGCCATGCAGCATCCAGACACATCAAAAGACTGCATGAAAGTTGATCTTATTGACTCTTTGGTAGAAGAGATCAACATGCCTGAGAGTCTTGAATCAGAGTTGGAAAACATCTTTAAAGATGCTCAGCCTGATTTAGAGGATTCAGAGGACATGAAAGAGCCTCTGAAATTTCTTCTGGAAGAGGAAAAACCTCCTAAACCCGAGCTCAAGCCATTACCACCATCCTTGAAATATGCATTTCTGGGAGAAGGTGACACTTTTCCAGTGATCATAAGCTCTGCTTTAAATTCACAGGAAGAGGAGGCACTTATTCAAGTGCTAAGGACACACAAAACAGCTCTTGGATGGTCCATAGGTGACCTTAAGGGCATAAGCCCAGCTAGATGCATGCACAAAATCTTATTGGAGGATAATGCTAAACCAGTGGTTCAACCACAGAGGCGGCTAAATCCAGCCATGAAAGAAGTGGTGCAGAAAGAGGTCACCAAATTACTAGAGGCTGGGATTATTTATCCTATTTTTGATAGCCCCTGGGTGAGCCCTGTCCAAGTCGTCCCAAAAAAGGGAGGCATGACAGTGATTCATAATGAAAAAAATGAACTGGTTCCTACAAGAACAGTTACAGGATGGCGCATATGTATTGACTACAGAAGGCTCAATACAGCCACCAAAAAGGATCATTTTCCTTTACCATTCATAGACCAGATGCTAGAAAGACTAGCAGGTCATGATTATTACTGCTTTTTGGACGGCTACTCAGGCTATAACCAGATTGCAGTAGATCCCCAGGATCAAGAGAAAACAGCATTCACATGTCCATCTGGAGTGTTTGCTTATAGAAGGATGCCTTTTGGGCTATGTAATGCGCCTACAACCTTCCAGAGATGCATGCTCTCTATTTTCTCTGATATGGTGGAAAAATTTCTGGAAGTCTTCATGGATGACTTCTCAGTATATGGAGACTCATTCAGCTCCTGTCTTGATCACCTGAAACTTGTTCTGAAAAGATGCCAAGAGACCAACCTAGTTTTAAACTGGGAAAAATGTCACTTCATGGTGACTGAAGGGATTGTTCTTGGGCATAAAATCTCAAACAAGGGAATAGAGGTGGATCAAGCAAAAATAGAGGTAATTGAAAAATTACCACCACCTGCCAATGTTAAGGCAATCAGAAGCTTTCTGGGGCACGCAGGATTCTATAGGAGGTTTATAAAGAATTTTTCAAAAATCGCAAAACCTCTAAGCAATCTGCTAGCTACTGACACGCCATTTGTGTTTGACACAGAGTGCCTGCAAGCATTTGAAACGCTGAAAGCTAAGCTGGTCACAGTACCAGTCATTTCTGCACCAGACTGGACATTACCATTTGAGCTAATGTGTGATGCCAGTGATCACGCCATTGGTGCAGTGTTGGGACAGAGGCATGATAAGCTTCTGCATGTCATTTATTACGCCAGTCGCATTCTAAATGATGCCCAGAAAAATTACACAACCACAGAAAAAGAATTACTTGCAGTGGTTTACGCCATTGACAAGTTCAGATCATACTTAGTAGGATCAAAAGTGATTGTGTATACTGATCATGCTGCTCTTAAATATCTACTCACAAAGCAGGATTCAAAATCCATGCTCATCAGATGGGTGTTACTTCTGCAAGAGTTTGATATAGAAATAAGAGACAGAAAAGGGACAGAGAACCAAGTGGATGATCATCTGTCCCGGATAGAGCCAGTAGAAGGGACGTCCCTCCCCTCTCTTGAGATCTCTGAGACGTTTCCGGATGAGCATTTATTTGCCATTCAGGAAGCACCATGGTTTGCCGATATTGCAAACTATAAAGCTGCAAGGTTCATACCCAAGGAGTACAACAGGATACAAAAGAAGAAATTAATTACTGATGCAAAGTACTACTTGTGGGATGAACCCTATCTCTTTAAGAGATGTGCAGACGGAATAATCCATAGGTGTGTGCCTAGAGAAGAGGCACAGAGGATCCTATGGCATTGCCATGGATCTCAATATGGAGGCCATTTCAGAGGTGAGCGAACAGCAACCAAGGTCCTCCAATGTGGCTTCTATTGGCCCACACTCTATAAAGATTCCCGAGAGTTTGTACGTAACTGTGACAGTTGCCAAAGAGCTGGTAATATGCCTCATGGTTACGCCATGCCTCAACAAGGAATCTTGGAAATTGAGTTGTTTGACGTATGGGGAATTGACTTCATGGGACCTTTCCCACCATCATACTCAAACACTTATATTCTGGTGGCAGCTGACTATGTATCAAAATGGGTTGAGGCCATTGCCACACCCACCAATGATACTAAGACAGTGCTGAAGTTCCTCCAGAAACATATCTTTACCAGATTTGGTGTCCCTAGAGTACTAATCAGTGATGGGGGCACTCACTTCTGCAATAAACAGCTTTACTCTGCCATGGTTCGGTATGGAATTCGCCACAAGGTGGCTACTCCATATCATCCACAAACTAATGGGCAAGCTGAAGTCTCTAACAGAGAATTAAAGAGAATCCTAGAACAGACAGTAAATACCCGTAGAAAGGATTGGGCACGGAGCTTGGATGATGCTCTGTGGGCTTACAGAACAGCATTCAAGACCCCTATAGGGACCTCTTCATACCAACTGGTGTATGGTAAGGCATGTCACCTGCCCGTGGAACTGGAACATAAGGCCTACTGGGCAACCAGATTCCTAAACTTTGATGCCAAATTAGCAGGAGAAAAAAGATTGCTCCAGCTAAATGAGCTAGAGGAGTTCAGATTCACAGCTTTCGAAAATGCCAAGCTTTATAAAGAGAAATCAAAAAAGTGGCATGACAGAAAGCTGTCATCTAGATTCTTTGAACCAAGACAGAAGGTTCTGCTGTTCAACTCTAGACTCAGGTTATTCCCCGGGAAATTAAAATCCCGGTGGAGGGGACCATACGTGATTACAAGCGTATCACCATATGGTTATGTAGAGCTTCAAGATATTGACTCTGACAAGAAGTTCATTGTTAATGGACAGAGAATCAAGCACTATCTTGAAGGCAATGTTGAGCAAGAGTGCTCAAGGTTGAAGCTAGATTAAAAGCTCAGCAAGGTCCAGCTAAGGACATTAAAGAAGCGCTTGTTGGGAGGCAACCCAATTCTTATTTATTTTCATGGTTTTTCATGTTTTATTAGGTTCATGATCATGTGGAGTCACAAAATAAATATTAAAAATTGAAAACGGAATCAAAAACAGCAGAAGAAAAATCACACCCTGGAGGAAGCACCTGTCTGGCGTTCAACGCCAGAATAAAGCATGGTTCTGGCGCTGAACGCCCAAAATGGGCAACATCCTGGCGCTGAACGCCCAGAACAAGCATGGTTCTGGCGTTCAACACCAGAAATGGCTAGTAAATGGGCATTGAACGCCCAAAATGGGCACCAACCTGGCGCTGAACGCCCAGAGTTGTGTGCAAGGGCATTTTGCATGCCTAAATTGGTGCAGGGATGTAAATGCCTTGATACCTCAAGATCTGTGGACCTCACAGGATCATTTCAAGATCTGTGGACCCCACAAAATCTCCACCTTCCCTCCTCATAATCCTAGTTTTTTTTTTTCACATCTTCTTCTTCATCTATTCCTTCTTCTTTTTGCTCGAGGGCGAGCAACATTCTAAGTTTGGTGTGGTAAAACAATTATGTGAACGATCTATAGCTCAGTGGTAGAACATGTGGCTGCAAATCAAGAGATCCCTGAGATACCTCAGGGGATGTACTTCCTTTCAATAGCTCAGTGGTAGAACATGTGGCTACAAATCAAGAGATCCCTGAGATACCTCAGGGGATGCACTTCCCTCCACATAATTATTGGAAGCAACTGAGGATAGAAATACCAAAAATCACTAGGAATCAAGCCACAAAGGCAAGGAAGGGACATAAAAGAGCTCAAGAACATCATTGGTTCCTCAAGAAGGAAATGCCATCATGACTAAGGTGGACTCGTTCCTTATACTTACTTGCTCTGTTTTTCGTTTTCTCTATGTTAAGTGCTTATCTATGTTTGTGTCTTCATTACATGATCATTAGTAGTAATTAGTGTCTATTTTGATTTTATCCCCAATTAAGTTATAGTCTATTTTTCTCATCATCAGCAAACATGAATAAAATAGTAGATCTTTTGAATAAGAGGCAATAAAATTTCGAGTTTTTAATAAGAAAAATTCTAATTAGTAACATGTGGTGGCAATGCTTTCTGTCTTCTGAATGAATGCTTGAACAGTGTATATGTCTTTTGAATTTGTTGTTTAAGACTGTTAAATATGTTGGCGCTTGAAAGAATGATGAATATGAGACATGTTATTGATAATCTGAAAAATCATAAAAATGATTATTGAAGCAAGAAAAAGCAGCAAAGAACAAAGCTTGCAGAAAAAAAATATATATAATAAAATAGGCGAAAAAAAATAGAAAGAAAAAGAAAAAGCAAGCAGAAAAAGCCAAAAGCTCTTAAAACCAAGAGGCAAGAGCAAAAAGCCAATTACCCTTAAAACCAAAAGGCAAGGAAAAATAAAAAGGATCCCAAGACTTTGAGCATCAGTGGATAGGAGGGCCTAAAGGAATAAAATTCTGGTCTAAGCGGCTAAACCAAGCTGTCCCTAACAATGTGCTTGTGGCGTGTAGGTGTCAAGTGAGAACTTGAGACTGAGCGGTTAAAGTCAAGGTCCAAAGCAAAAAGAAGAGTGTGCTTAAGAACCCTGGACACCTCTAATTGGGGGCTTTAGCAAAGCTGAGCCACAATCTGAAAAGGTTCACCCAATTATGTGTCTGTGGCATTTATGTATCCGGTGGTAATACTGGAAAACAAAGTGCTTAGGGCCACGGCCAAGACTCATAAAATAGCTGTGTTCAAGAATCATCACACTGAAATAGGAGAATCAATAACACTATCTAAATTCTAAGTTCCTATAGATGCCAATCACTCTGAGCTTCAATGGATAAAGTGAGATGCCAAAACTGTTCAGAAGCAAAAAGCTACTAGTCCCGCTCATCTAATTAGAATATGAGCTTCACTCAAAAACTCTGAGATATTATTGCTTCTCAACCCATTAGTCTTCTATTTTATTTGTCTAGTTGCTTGAGGACAAGCAACAGTTTAAGTTTGGTGTTGTGATGAGCGGATATTTTATACGCTTTTTGGGGTTAATTTCATATAGCTTTTAGTATGTTTTAGTTAGTTTTTAGTTTATTTTCATTAGTTTTTATGAAAAATCCATATTTCTGGACTTTACTATGAGTTGTGTGTTTTTTTGTAATTTCAAGTATTTTTCTGGCTGAAATTGAGGGAGCTGAGCAAAAATCTGATTCAGGCTGAAAAAGGACTGCTGATGCTGTTGGATTCTGACCTCCCTGCACTCAAAGTGGATTTTCTGGAGCTACAAAACTTAAAATGGCGTGCTTCCAATTGCGTTGGAAAGTAGACATCTAGGGCTTTCCCGCAATATATAATAGTCCATACTTTGCTCAAGGATAGACGACGTAAACTGGCGTTCAATGCCAGTTCTCTGCCCAATTCTGGCGTCCAGCGCCAGAAAAGGATTAAAAGTTGGAGTTCAACGCCAGAAATGGATCCAAATCTGGCGTTGAACGCCCAAAATGGCCTTATGCACGTGAATTGCTTAGATCTCAGCCCCAGCACACACCAAGTGGGCCCCAGAAGTAGATCTCTATACCATCTGCTATAGTTTACTCATTTTCTGTAAACCTAGGCTACTAGTTTAGTATTTAAACAACTTTTAGAGACTTATTTTGTATCTCATGACATTTTAGATCTAAACTTTGTACTCTTTGACGGCATGAGTCTCTAAACTCCATTGTTGGGGGTGAGGAGCTCTGCTGTGTTTCAATGAATTAATGCAAGTATTTCTGTTTTCCATTCAAACACGCTTGTTCCTATCTAAGATGTTCATTCGCGCTTAACTGTGTTGGAGGTGATGATCTGTGACACTCATCACCTTCCTCAAACCATGAACGTGTGCCTGACAACCACCTCCGTTCTATATACGATTGAATGAGTATCTCTTAGATTCCTTAATCAGAATCTCCGTGGTATAAGCTAGAACTGATGGTGGCATTCATGAGAATCCGGAAGGTCTAAACATTGTCTGTGGTATTCCGAGTAGGATTCAATGATCGAATGACTGTGACGAGCTTCAAACTCGCAAGTGCTGGGCGTTAGTGATAGACGCAAAAGGACGAAGAATCCTATTCCAGTATGATCGAGAACCGACAGATGATTAGCCGTGCTGTGACAGAGCATGTGAGCATATTCTTCACTGAGAGGATGGGATGTAGCCATTGACGACGGTGAACCCCTACATACAGCTTGCCATAGGAGGACGCGCGTGCGTGAACAAGAAGACAGAGGAAAGCAGAGATTCAGAAGACAAAGCATCTCCAAAACTCCAACATATTCTCCATTACTGCATAACAAGTAACCTTTAATCCATGCTCTCTTGTTTATTCGCAACTCAACTGATAAACATAATTGACTTCCTGACTAAGATTTACAAGATAACCATAGATTGCTTCAAACCAACAATCTCTGTGGGATTCGACCCTTACTCACGTGAGGTATTACTTGGACGACCCAGTGCACTTGCTGGTCAGTGGTACGAGTTGTGAAAAGTGTGATTCACAATTTGTGCACCAAGGAGCCAAGCTCACCAGAACACGCCTCAGCTGAAGAGGTAGTGGAAGTAGAAGATGTTGAAGAGGAAGAGGACATACAGGACATAGCTGAAAAAGAAGAAGTTCAACCACAGGAGGAAGCACCACAGGGCGCAGATACTGCAGAAGACACCACTCCCATTCCATTTTCACAACTTGCAAGGAAGCCCAGGAAGCAGCTGGAACCTGATCCCAAAATGGTAGAGATATTCAAAAAGGTTGAGGTAATTGTTCCTCTTTTTGATGTTATTCAACAGGTACCTAAATATGCAAAGTTTCTAAAAGATTTATGTATACATAAAGACAAAATTAATGAATTAGAAACTATTCCTTTAGGTAGTTCCATATCTGCTTTAATGGGAGGTTTACCTGAAAAGTGTAGTGACCCAGGTCCATGTATGGTTAATTGTACTATTGGTGGTGTAGTATTTTCTGACTGCATGTGTGATTTAGGAGCATGTGTGAGTATAATGCCTTTGTCTATATATGATATTTTGAGGCTCCCTCCCTTAAAAAGGTCGGTAGCTCGTTTAGTGTTAGCAGATAAAAGCATTATTACAGTGGCTGGAGTTGCTGAAGATGTATTAGTGGGCATTAAGGGGCTCACGTTTCCCACTGATTTTTATATCCTAGAGATGCCCCAAAATGACTCAGAGAAGCCATCATCAATCCTACTCGGAAGACCATTCCTGAAGACCTCGAAGTTCAAATTAGATGCTTTTTCAGGAACATACTCTTTTGAAATAGATGGCCGAGTAGTAATCTTCAATCTGAATGGAGTTATGAAGCATCCTCCAGAGGATCATTCTATCCTCCAGTGTGACATTATAGATGAAACCATGGCTGAAGTTCACCAGGAGGAATTTGAAGAGAAGTATATAGGACAAGGTCCAAGTGTGGGGACATTCTCAGAGGACAATGACAGTGCTTTACCATTGTTACCAGCTTCAGACAACCCAGAGCCTGACCATGAGCAGAAGTTAGAGTTGAAACCCCTTCCCCCACACCTCAAATATGCTTACCTTGAGGACAAGCTGAAGTTTCCAGTTACCATTGCACGGGAACTCACTTCTCAACAAGAAGAGCAGTTACTTAGTGTGCTGAGGAGGCACAAGAAGGCAATTGGGTGGAGTTTGGCAGATATAGTAGGCATCAACTCTCAAGTATGTGAGCACAAGATATTTTTAGAAGAGGGAGCAAGGCCCGTTCGTTAACCCCAGAGAAGACTGAACCCCACTATCTTAGAGGTTGTCAAGAAGGAAGTGACCAGACTACTGGAGGTAGATATCATCTATCCCATCTCAGACAGTGAATGGGTAAGCCCAGTACAAATGGTGCCAAAGAAGTCTGGAGTCACTACAGTGAAGAATGAGCAACCAGAGCTCATAGCATCGAGAGCTCATAGCAAGTCTGGGTCTGCATTGACTACAGATGCCTCAACCAAGCAACCCGTAAGGATCACTATCCTCTTCCATTCATTGATCAAATGTTGGATCGCCTGTCAGGTAAATCACATTATTGTTTTTTAGATGGTTACACAGGTTATTTCCAGATTGATATAGCTCCTGAGGATCACATGTCCTTTTGGGACTTATGCTTACAAGAGAATGCCCTTTGGCTTGTGCAATGCACCAGCTACCTTCCAAAGGTGCATGATGAGTCTTTTCTCTGATCTTATTGAGGACTGTATAGAAGTTTTTATGGATGATTTTAGTATTTATGGTGATTCCTTTAGCCTTTGCTTAGATGGATTATCTAGAGTATTAGATAGATGTGTCAGTTCAAACCTTGTATTAAATTTTGAAAAATGTCATTTTATGGTTAAACAAGGTATTGTGCTAGGACATGTTGTGTCTAATACTGGCATTTCTGTAGATCCAGCAAAGGTGGATGTTATTTCTAGTTTACCTTACCCCTCTTCTGTGAGGCAAGTCCGTTCGTTCCTTGGCCATGCAGGTTTTTACAGGAGATTCATTAAGGACTTCAGTAAGGTAGCACTTCCCTTATCCAGACTACTGTAGAAGGATATTGAGTTCGAGTTCAGTGAGGATTGCAAACAAGCGTTTGATAAGCTGAAGACCGCCTTGACTCAAGCTCCAATTGTGAGAGGACCAGACTGGAGCCAGCCATTCGAAATAATGTGCGACGCTTCCAACCATGCAGTAGGAGCAGCATTGGCTCAGCGTGAAGGTAAGGATCCTTTTGTTATTGCTTATGCGTCTAAAACTCTAGATGCCGCACAGTCCAATTACACTACTACTGAGAAAGAGCTTCTTGCTATTATTTTTGCTCTGGATAAATTTCGAGCCTATTTACTTGGTACGAAGGTAGTAGTGTACTCAGACTACGCAGCTCTAAAGTATCTATTAGCTAAAAAGGAGTCCAAACCAAGGCTTATACATTGGATACTGCTATTACAAGAATTTAATTTAGAAATTAAGGATAGGAGTGGTAACCAGAATTTAGTGGCAGACTACTTGAGTTGCCTTGAGAACATTACAGATGACCCCACTCCTATAGTTGATAATTTCCCATTTGATAACCTGCAAGCAGTATCTGAGGTAGTCCCTTGGTATGCACCTGTAGCTAATTATCTAGTTAGCTGCACCTTTCCTCCAAACTTTTCTAAGCATCAAAGAGACAAGCTGAAAAGCGAGTCTAAATATTATATATGGGATGACCCATATTTATGGAGATGTGGCGCTGACCAGGTAATTAGACGGTGTGTGCCTCAATCAGAATTCCAGTCCATCTTAGAGGCATGTCACTCATCTGAGAGTGGAGGACATTTTGGCCCTCAAAGAACAGCAAGAAAAATTTTAGACTGTGGATTCTGGTGGCCTACTCTTTTTAGAGACGCTGCTGATTTTTGTAAATCTTGTTTCCCATGCCAAAAATTTGGTAATATATCCAGGAGGGATGAGATGCCTCAACAAATTATGCTTTTCTGTGAAATTTTTTATGTTTGGGGCATTGACTTCATGGGTCCATTTCCAAATTCTAATGGTTATTTTTATATATTGTTAGCTGTGGATTACGTTTCCAAATGGGTGGAAGCAATTCCTACCCGCACTGATGATGCTAACACTGTTGTTTCCTTTGTGAGAAACCACATTATTTGTCGCTTTGGATCACCACGAGCAATCGTGAGCGATCAAGGCACCCATTTTTGTAACAGGAGACTAACAAGATTAATGAAGAAGCATGGAATAATTCATAAGGTTACAATAGCCTACCATCCTCAGACTAATGGGCAAGACGAGGTGTCAAACAGAGAGATAAAGTGTATCTTGCAGAAGATAGTCAAACCTCATAGAAGAGATTGGAGCACCAGGCTACAAGATTAACTCTGGGCATACAGAACAGCATAAAAAAACCCATTGGGATGAGTCCTTTCCACTTAGTTTATGGAAAAGCTTGTCATCTCCCTGTTGAAGTAGAGCACAAAGCCTTTTGGACAGTAAAGGAGTGCAACATGGGAATTGAGAAAGCCGGAGCTGAAAGGAAGTTACAACTGCAAGAACTAGAAAGCCTTTGCCTAGAAGCTTATGAGAACTCAAGACTATGCAAGGAGAAGATGAAGGCTGTACATGATCAGCACATTAAGAGAAAAGAGTTCCAACCTGAGAACTTAGTCCTCCTTTACAAATCTCGACTGAGGCTCATGCCAGGTAAGTTGAGATCAAGATGGGAAGGTCCATACAGAGTAGAGAAGGCCGAACCGTACGGAGTTTATCACCTAAGTCATCCTTCAAGCTCTGAACTTATCAAAGTCAATGGACATTGTTTAAAGCTGTACCATGGCAAGAAGATGAAGAAAAACAAGGAGCTCGAGATCTTCCTCTTGGAAGATCCCCACATAGCCGAAGCCTGAGCTAGTGGAGCGTCCAACTTACGGACGTTAAAGCAAAGTGCTAGGTGGGAGACAACCCACCATGGTATGATCGTTCTTTTATTTATTTTTAATTTTCCTATTCAATAACTCTTCTCCATATTAGTGCATTTCGTGCATCTGCATTTCCATACTTTAATTTAAAAAAAAAAGAAGAATTTTTCACGCGATGCGACCGCCTCATTGACGCATCCGCGTCGCAGGAGATGGGCAGAAATAATAAAACAAACAGAGAGTCCCGCAAGAGCGTGGCTGGAGGCGTGCCAGTGGCACAAAACGCCCCACGCGACTGCGTCGCCGACGCGTCCGCATCACATGGGAATATTGGCCTCCCACGCGACCGCGTCACTCACGCGGCCGCGTGCCCTGGAATTCGACGTCAAAAGGGTGTACGACTGAAAGTTGTGCTAGAGTGGTGCTGGATTGGTGCTGAACACACAATCCTTCCTACGCGGCCGCGTTTCCTATGCGACCGTGTCATATCCTTCTCATGACCACTCACGCGATCGCATGCCCCATGCGATCGCGTCACCCAATATTTGGCAATTAATGATTTTGAACAGCGAGTTGTGCGAATGCGAGGCTGCCCTCGCACCAGTGGCATAAAACGAGTCACGCGACCGCGTCGATTGCGCCGCACAGCTTCCCTGATTTGCCACTTATCTTATCTTTCTCTTTCCCAAATCCTGTTTTTCCTTTTTCCCTCCTTAATTCTTCTTTCTCTCTTCTTCCTTCTTTCTCACTTTCTACTCTCTCTCTCTCACCCCCATTAACAAGGTTTTCTTTTCTTCTTCCCTCCTTACTTTTCTATTTTTCTTCTTATTTTTATATGTTATCTTTTTTTCTTTTCTTTTTACTTTCATTATCCATATTTTCTTTTTTCTTTCTTTTTTACTTGGTGTTAGAAATTTATTTGAGTCATTATTTCTCATTATATGCTTGTGGATTGTTGTAAATTTGTTTGGCAATTATATATTACTTTTTAAAGGGTTACTTGCATGTTCAATTTAATACTTTCTATACCTTAATTATCATGCATGCTATGTGCTTGTGAAAAAGTCCATATGCCATTATGCATTTTTCTATATTATTCTACTATTCAATGCTTGCTTTTCACAAATTCCCTTTACTATTGTATTAATTGAAATTAATTGTCAATACAAACGTGATGGTTTGTTACGAGTGATGCTTGATCTATGCTACTCATGCCTTTGCCAGCATGCCAATAAACACCTTGCATTCACTTGTCATCATATGCACTAACTATTTTCCATTGATGACTTTTCACATGTAGTCATGACCATGTGTTAACGTCATTTACCTTTTACTGTGCATTCATCACCACCCTTTTCCGTTCTCTCCCTTGCTCTATCTCTTTGAATTTAATTTACTTTCTCTTCCCTTTTTCAGAATGGCCACCAAGAAGGGCAAAGAGAAAGCTACTCCCAAATCAACAGCAAGGAGAGGAACAAAGAGAGCACTAGTGGTAGAGCATTCTTCAACTGCGGTAAAGCCCTCAACAAAGAGACTTAAGAGGATTATAAAGGTTGATGATAAAGAAAAAGCCTTCCCAGCAAAGGACACTGCGCGATTTTTCAATCGCTACTGTGAGCAGATGTTCCCCATCCTGGCAGAAAGGAGTTACAACAATGAATACCTTCTTCTCCTCCCAAACCATATTGCTACATTTGTTGAGCCACAAATTGCACAAAGACAATGGGGTTTCCTACAGAGACAGCCGAGGCAGGTCAATCTTTCTTGGGTAGTCGAGTTCTACTCCAACTTCCACCTGCCAACCCTGCAGTCTGTCTTTGTCTGCCAGAAGCAAGTCCCCATTACAGAAGAGGCCATTCAAAAAGCTCTAGGTCTTCCCCCTATTCCAGAAGGTTTGGACGCCTTTCAAGAAGCCGCACTCAATTGCCAGATGTACCAATTTAACTGGGACGCTGTTCTCAGAGTTATCGAACTACCTGGCAGCCGTTGGATCTACGGATACCATCGTACCCGCCCTAAGGGAATTTCGGCTTCAGCACTTACCTTGGAGGCTCACGTATGGGCACAGATCATGTCCCATTACGTCTTTCCGAGCACTCACGAGTCCTCCTTCACTGCGGACATGGCCGTTCTACTATGGTGCATCCTTACTGACCAACCTCTGAACCTACCAAGACACATCTGGAATACCATGGGACACGTACAAATTACGGGCAACTTACCTTTTTCTGCCTTGGTCTCAGATCTTGTCTCAGCAGCCGGAGTCTCCTTTAGAGCTGGGGACACCAAAGTCATGCTTCCACGGGATGATCAATATGTCCCTAATGGAAAATATATCAAACCCTCAGCAGCCACTACAAGCCAGCCTATTGAACCGACTGCAAACATTCCTCCTTCAACACCACAAGCACCTACCACAGACCAACTGCTCCATCAGATACTCGAAAGGTTGGATCAGCAGGAACACAAAGCTAAGATGAGAGAGCGCCGTAACAAGGGCCGATTCACATACCTCAAGGAGCTGATCATGGGAAAATTCAAGGACTTAGACACTCCGGACTCCACTTCCTTTACCAGCACAAGGAGCCATGATGGTCCCGACTGTGGAGATACTGCTACCAGCCCACCCCTGTTCCTGACAGATGGCACCGAGGATGGTGCAAAGCCTTAAGTGTGGGGAGGTCGGTCAGTACCTGACTTTCGGAGGTAATTTCTCTTCCCTAAACACCAATAAATTATAATATTTAGTTAGTTTTTCTTTTGTAGAATAGGATAAATTGCATAGTAATAGATTAGTTGCATGCATGTTCTACTTGATTGAAAAGACAATAAGTTTCTTCTAAGACTCTATTTTTGGAACAAATTTTCACTAATTTTAATTAAAATTTTTATGTTAAATTTGCTTGAAGTTGTATTTGGAACATGATTTTTAAGCTAAAGAATACACAACCTGTGAGATTTGAGCCTTTATGCATGGTTACATTATTTAACCATAATTATTTTATTCTTGTGTGTTTACTTCTCTATGATTGTAATCTATATTTTGTTTCATCCTATATGTCCAATGTTTATTATATTTATATGTTTGCATATGATTGAGGCCATTATTTGTTTAGCTCACTTATCCAAATTAAGCCTACCCTTTCAATTACCTTTGTTAGCCACTTTAAGCCTTTAAATCCCATTTATTCTATATTTTACCACATTACTAGCCTTAAGCGGAAAAACAATTATATATCCCAAATTAAATCTTTGGTTAGCTTAAGATAGAATTGTGTGTGCTAATTAAGTATGGGAAATTATGGGAACAAAAGATAATAAGGGAATGTGTCAGGATAATATAATGAAAATTTGGATACCTACTCATGTGAAACTATAAGAATTAAAAATCTATGTGCATTGATAAGCTATGTTTATTTTTATGCTTATATTGAAAAAAAATATTCAATAAATAAATAAGGGGACAAAATTACCCCAATGTTAAGTTAAGAATTCAAAGATCAATGCACGTATGATAAAATTAAAATAAAAAGTTGATATTGAGTATGGAATGTGAAAGGGAAATTCTGGGTAGCTAGGTATGAATTCTAAAGTTATATAGAATATATATATATATATATACGTTATGTTAAAGCTTGGGTTAATTAAAGATTCATTTTATAAGCTTACTTAGCCATATATGTATCCTTACCATTACCTTGGCCCCATTACAACCTTGAAAAGACCTCATGATGTTTGCATTGGTATATTAAATGTTGTTGATTGATTAGGAGAAGAACAAAAAAAATTGGAAAGCATGATTAGAGAAGGATAGAGTGATTACCCTATACACTAGAGAGACTAGAGTATACATACATCATCAGTGAGGGTTCAATGTTTGAAATTTTATGTTCCCTGCTTTCATGAGTTATCTTCTTGCACTTTTATCTGTTATCACTGTATAAAAATTGAATTAGTGGAATTTGATTTATATTTTGAAGAGCTTATTTGCTATTGATCAAGTGGACAAGAATCATATAGTTGCACTCATATATATAGGTTGCATTGCATTGCATGAGTTTTACTTGTTCCTACTCATTTATTTTATCTCCTTCAACTAAGCATGAGGACATGCTAATGTTTAAGTGTGGGGAGGTTGATAAACCACTATTTTATGGTTTATAATGTGTTTAATTGTGTGGTTTTATCATGATCTTTACCCACTTATTCATATGATTAGCATGCATTTATATTTCCTTCCTAAATTTATTACATGATTGAAAACTTGCTTCCTAGAGACTTTTAATTATGTATTTTAATTCTCCTTTATTCCATTCGATGTCGTGATCTGTGTGTTACGTGTTTCAGGCTTTATAGGGCATGAATGAGTTGGAGATTGGAAAGGAAGCTTGCAAAAATGGAAGGAACACAAAAAATTGAGGAGATGACCAGCGAGAAGTGACGCGGCCGCATGGCTCACGCGACCGCGCGAAAGAGAGGAAATCGCAGTGACGCGGCCGCATGGTTCACGTCACCGCGCGGATTAGAATAGCACAAGTGACGCGGAGGCGTGGACGACGCGCCCGCGTGGCAAAGCAAAACGCCGAATGACGCGTTCGCATGAATGACGCGATCGCGTGACGTGCGCGATCTGCATAATCTACAGAATTCGCTGGGGGCGATTTTGGGCCCTGTTTTGACCCAGTTTTCAGCCCAGAAAAGCATACTAGAGCCAGAGAACATGCAGAAACCAAAACAACATTCATTCTACACAGTTTTTAGTTTTAGATCTAGTTTTACTCCTCTTCTAGGTTTTCTCTCTACACATTCATAGTTCTTAGGATTTTTATTTCTATTGCTCTTTGCATTGGGATATTGAGAAGAGTTATTACCTCATCAAGACTTCGTCATTCTAGTTTGTTTTCTTTACTTGGCTTTACTCTTCCATGTCCTTTAATTTACTCAATTTTACTATTGGATTATTTTAGAATTTATTAATATAAGACTTACTTTTATTTTTAATTGATTCCTTTGACTTTTATTTATCATGTCTTTCTTTAATTCCCTTCCCTATGTTATGAGTTCTACATTCACAATGAGTGAGTAGTTCCCTAACTTGATGGGGAGTTGATTGAAAGGAACCCTTGAGTTGGAATGCTCAAAAAGAGAAATTGTAATTGGGTTTATTGTTGGACTGCTCTCTAGTCACTAACGCCAGTCCTTCCAAGTAAGCGGATTGGGACTTGTGAATAGAAATAGCATTCCAACTTGTTTGACTTTCCCTTACCTAGTAAGGGATAACTAAACAGAACAACCTTCAATTATCAATTAATCTTGAGAGTACTGCAACAAGAATAGGGCTTCCAACTAATCTACTCCCAGTCAAGGCCTTTATTTAAATTACTTAATTTCCCCAATTTAATTTCCTGTTTATTCAACTCAAACTCTTTTTGAAAACATCTGATTAATAAAATAGCACACCTTTCTGCAACTCGTTGGGAGACGACCTGGGATTCATACTCCCAGTATTTTAATTTTAATTTTTGTGACAACCCTTCTAAATTGATAAGCGGATTTCTGGTTAGTTAAGAACTATACTTGCAACGCATATCTTATAACAATTCTTAACTCGCCAATTTTCGCCACGTCAGACTCTTATTGGACTTTACTTTGGGGCATTTTATCCCCTTTTTATTATTTTTCTTCTTTTTCTTTTCCTTTTCACATTTTTTTTCTTTTTCTTTTTTTTCACTTTTATTTCTTTTTCCCTTGTTTTCCTCATTTTTCTTTCTTTCGAACTATATACAAGAACATCAATGCATAAGGTTTATACATTTAATCAATACATAAGTATGTACCTAATTTCCAAATATAAAAATACAATACAAAAACACCATTTTTTTCTCAACCAGTGTCCCAAGTTTCCCACACTTGAATGATACTCACACTCACTAGCCTAAGTTAATCAAAGATCCAAATAAAGGACATTTATTATTTTTCACTTTAGGCTTGTAATGTGCTAAATTAAGAACAAGTGGGTTAAGCGTAGGCTCAAATTGGCTAACAATGGAAGATAAAAGGTAAGGCTATTTGGGTAAGTGAGCTAATGAAATAGTGGCCTCAATCATATAAATGCATGAATACACAAAATAATGGATATAAAGAATCAAATAAATCAAAGATTACAATCATAGAAAGAGAACAATGCACACAAGAAGGAAAATAAGTAGTTATAAGATGTAACCACACCATTAGGCTCAAGTCTCACTTGCTTGTATTCTTAGCTCAAAACATGTTCCACAATATATGTAATTCAAGCAAGTTTCAAAGAAAAGTTTTCACTCAAATCAATTGGTGCCCTATAGATAGAAATCTTGAGGAACCTCATTATTTTGACTAATCTTATTATGTATATATATGCAAAAATAAGAAAATGAAAGTAAAAATCCTAAAAACCTAAAGTGAAATGCAAAAGTGTTGGAATTAGAAACTTGTCACCCAAAATCGCCGACCGGTCGGACGACCTCCCCACACTTAAAAGTTTACACCGTCCTCGGTGCATTCGAAGATGAGCAAGGGGTACGGCGACTGTCCGAGTTGCTACCTTCAGCTGGTAGAACAAACGTTTGTTGCGTGTTCTTTCTTTCGCTTCCATTTTTGCTTGTGGTGCATTAATCATGAAAAACAAAAATATAACACCATAAGATGAGAAAATACAAAGGCAATGAATCATACATTGTTGGAATGAGGTCATAATCACTAGAATTGAGTGAGTGAATTAATGTGACATTAATGACAAATAAGTGTGTGAATTCTAAATTGCGCAGTTTAGAACACACACTAGCATAAAAAGCGATGTCACAAAAGAAGCATGTATTTCACTTATCCTAGTGTGCTTGAGATGCTTTAAGTAAACTTGTAAGGTAAAACAAGCATTAACAAAGCATGAGAGCATTCAAGCTAAAAGCATATGGATGCATATGATCAAGAAATATAATGCATTAAGGTGAATGCACACCATCCAATGTCAAGAGATTGCCTAATCAAAGAATAGGGTTCAAATCACATGGTGGCCAAATCATGCAATTCAAGAAGAGTTACAAGCTCGAAGGCAATTCTCATCACTTGGTATTCTTAAAAGGTAAGCATGAAAAACTCAAAACCAGGTAGCAAAATATAACCTCAACAATAGAATCCAACAAAGATTATAAACATAATGATGTTGAGATAACATCCCGTTTAGTACTCAGCAACAATTAATGGTAAACAAGATTAACAATCCAACACTTACAATGAAAAAGAGAAAATGAAATGAAAACTAAACTTAGACCAACTAACTAACTAACTAACTAACTAACTAATTAACTAATTAACTAACTAAGATAAATGGTTATCAATGGTGTCTGGAAGTATTGGATGAGGGGTAGAAGAAGAGAAGAAGAAAGGAGAAGGAAAGAAATGGAAAGAGGAGAAGAAAAGAGATGTGTTGAAGGAAGGACGTCCGCGCGTACCCGCGCATGGCGCGCACGCGCGGATGGTGGTGCAATGGACACGACGCGTACGTGTACATGGCACGTCCGCGTCGATGGCTTATTTCGAGAGTGACGCGTACGCGTCATGTACGCGTCCGCGTGTGTTGGTTTGTGCGAAAGGCACAATGCTAGCACCGCGTTCGCACAACTCTTGGGTTTCTAGCTTGGGGATGGAATTTCTCAATCCACGCGTACGCGTACATTGCGCGTGCGCGCGGATAGGCAAAAATGCTTGATGCACGCGTACGCGCGCAGTGCGCCTACGTGCGGATGGTGCTCTGTTTTTTTTTCTATGTTTTTTAACCAATCCAAGCATTCCAAACCTCCAAACAACAACTAAAACACCATAAAACCTTATTTAACATATCATACTACCAAATATACTCAACAAACTAACCAAAAACAAGAATTTAAACCAATTACCAATATGTACAAAAAGAGAAAATGAAAAGAAGTTACCATGGTGGGGTGTCTCCCACCTAGCACTTTTGTTTAATGTCCTTAAGTTGGACTTATGGGGAGCTCCTCTCAAGGTGGCTTGTGCTTGAAGCTATCTTGGAACATCCACCAATGCTTGGTTCTCCAATGTGCCCCAAGATTCCTTATTTGTTGCACCAAGTGTTGATGGAGTTCTTCACAAGCTTGGGGCTCCCAAAGTTGATCCTCCTTGTGCGATCCGGGATCCCACACTTTGTTTTGACACCCATCTTTAAGTTGATCATCATGATTCCAATTGGGTGGCATGACCTTAGAATTCTCAAAGAAGCCCCCAAACAACTTCCTAGACCCTTGCAATTGGGTTCTACACCAACCATTACTATTCAACTTTGAACATGCAACCATCATGAGCTTAGAATGATATTTTCAATCACTAACCATCTCCCTTTTGCTCTTAAAGCCACAAATATATCTAAGTTGACCATCCATCTCAAGCAAACCATATTCAACGGGAATAATAAAGCTTGAGTATAAGAAATTTACCCACTTGAATGAAAGAATGGATGGTGGTGGCTTGGGAAGAGGTATCTCCAATGTGCTAGCAAGCTTTACTCCCTTATGTTCTTCCTTGGTTGTCTCCACCTCTTTACAAACTTCTTCAACTTCAATCCTTTGTTCATCAATTTCATCTAACTCTTCTCCATCACTCAAATCATAAATGGGAGGTTGAGAGAAATCTACCTCCACATCGCTTTTTATCTCATTGGGAGAAGGTTCTTCAAATTCAAAGGATTCACCACCTAGAAAGTCGGATGCATGATCTTCATCACCAAGGGAACTTACTTCTTGATTCATTCCTTCCAAGTCTTCATTCACCAATTGTCTTGGAGGTTGTGCACTTTCCTCCTCAACATCAAATTCAATCTTCTTGGATAGATTTTCTATGATTCTAGCTTCCCATGGAGGTTCCGCATCTCCTAGGTCTTCAACCACTTCTTTCTCTTCTTCAATGATCATAGGCTCCTCCAATTGCTCTAATACAAAATAACACTCCTCATTTTCCACCGGAGTTTTCAATCTCTCCTTCATGCTATACTTTTCAATTGATTCTCCACATGTGACCATGGGAGTGCTTTGAGTGCTCAAATATTGGGAGACTAAAATACTTACTACCTTGGTTAAGGTAGCCACAAATTCTAGTGTCTCCCTTTGCATTTCTCCTTACCCTTGAAGTATAAGGCTAAGGGTTTCATCCATTGGGGGTTGGGGTGGATAAGAGGGTTCAATGTCTTGGAGAAAGGGTTCATGATAGGAAGGTGGTTCTTCTTGGTAAGGATGTGGTAGTGTGTATTGAGATGGTTCTTGGGAGTAGTAATCTTGGAATGGTGGTTCCATGTATGGCTCATATGGTTCAAAAGGTGGTTGGTAGGATGGATATGGATTAGGGTCATGTGGAGGTGTTTGGTGATAGGGGGCTTGTGAGTATGGATGAGGTTCATGTTGAGGACATGATTCATAGGCATATGGTGGTGATTCTTGAAAGTCACAAGGAGATTCACCATAGCCATTGGATTGGTATGCATCATAGAATGGCTCTTCTTCATAGTTCATTGGTGGAGGTTGTTGCCATGAAGATTGATCATATGCATATGGCTCCTCCCACCTTTAGTTATCCCATCCTTGATACACATCCTCATTGAAGCTCTCATTTCCTACAACATAGCTAGAACCAAACTCATAGCCAAAGTGAGAATTCATGGTGAGGAGAGAAAATAAAAAACAAAAGCTAATAAGAAATGATGAAGCAAAATCCTAAAACTAGCAAAAACTAACAAGCAATCAAAAAATCAAGCTATTCACAATATTCACATATATACAATAACCAATAACACAACACCATTGCAACTCCACGGCAACGGCGCCATTTTGATGATTTGGAATTTTGTGTGGTTTAGAATTCACAATTGATTCTCGTTGCAAGTATAGTTTCTAAACCAACAATAGTCCTTTCATACAAAAAATTTGTTTGTCACTAGTACAAACCCCTAAAATCTATAAACCGAAGTATTGAACCTCAGGTCATTCTCCATAGGAATTGCAATAAAGTGTCTTGTTATTGGTTGTGGAGCATATTTTGAGGTTTTTGATAAGAGGCATGAAATGTAAATGGCAATGAAAATAAACTAACAACTAAAAAGGTCTTGGCAAAGGTTGGTGGTCAAGGATCTCTATCCTTATCACTAACCACAACATGAGAATTGGCAAGGATCAACCCCATTAAGTCATCCTCTAACTAATAAAGGAAAGTCAAATGAGCTATGTCAATCCAAGTCCATAAGTCCTAGTTCTACACCAAATCAATTAGTGAGATCTAGCGTTAATGGCTCCCAATCGTCAATCACTTGGACATTAGTAACTCAAGAGTTCCTAAGTTATCTTCCCAAGCCAAGAGCACTAAAATTCTACTCTAAAATCCAACCAAGCATTTTACCAAACACTTGGAAGGAATAAAAGAAAAGCATAGTAAAAAGTGCAAGGAAAGTAAATCTACACTACTCAATGCAAGGAATTAAACAACAATAAAGCAAATCAACAATAAAGGAACATGAATCATAAATTGCATTAAAGGAAAATAGAAGAACAAAGTGCATCAACATAAAAGTAGAAAATTACAAGAATCAAATGCTAAGCTAGAGAGAAGAGATGTAGAAGAAGAAGAATTGATAAAGGAAAAGTAAATCTAAGCATGAAATTAACCTAGATCTAGATTATTGAACTAAACCTAATCCTAATTCTAATCCTGGAGAGAAGTGAGAGCTTCTCTCTCTAAAAACTACTCTAAACTAATCCTAATGAGTGTGTATGAGTAAAAATGAGTGAATCCCCTTTTTCCCCTTCAATCTTTGGTCCTTATATGCATTTTAAAACCAAAGTTGGTTGAAATTGGGCCCCACAGCTCTCAAAAATCGCTGGGCACGTTTTCTATTTAAAAAGTCATGTGCGCCCACCGACGCGTACACGCACAGTGCGCGTGCGGGTCCTTTGCCTTTTCACGATCCACGCGTGTGCGTACAGTGTGCATGCGCGTGGATGAAGATATCCAAATCTTTGGCTTTTTCATGTGTTCTCCACTTTGCATGCTTTCCTCTTCACTCCCTTGATCCATTCCTAGCCTTTTCAACCTAAAATCACTTAGCAAACACATCAAAGCATCTAGTGGAATCAAAGGTGAATTAAATTTAGCTAATTAAAGACCTAGAAAGCATGTTTTCACACTTAAGCACAAGTTGGGAAACAATCATAAAACCATGCTATTTCATTGAGTAAATGTGGGTAAAAAGTGATAAAATCCCCTAAATTAAGCACAAGATAAACCCTAAATATGGGGTTTATCACTCTTCCCTACCGAATTCATCCAACTCCTCTCCGTCACTCAAATCATAAATATGAGGTTGAGAGAAATCTACCTCAATGTTGCTTTCAATTTCATCGGGAGAAGGTTCTTCAAACTCAAGGGATTCACTTGTGGATGCAAATTCATTACTAGGATGGCTTGATTCATGATCATCATCACCAAGAGAAATTGCCTCTTGATCTATTCCGTCCAATTCTTCATAGGGAATATGCCTTGGAGGTTGTGCACTACCCTCCTCAACATTAATTTCAAGCTTCTTGGAGGAATACTCTACAACTCTAGATTCCCATGGAGGTTCAGCATCTCCTAAGTCTTCAACCACTTCTTCTTCCTCTTCAACAATTACGGCTTCCTCCAAATGTTCCAACATAAAGTCACATGCCTCACTTTTCACCGGAGTTCCTAGTTTCTCCTTCATGCTACGTTCCTCATTAGATTCTCTACATGTAGCCATGGGGGTACTTTGAGTATCCAAATGTTGGGAAGCTAATCGACTTACTAACTTGGTCACAGCAGCCGCGAATTCTAGTGTCGTCCCTAACACTTCTCTTTGCCCTCGAAGAAGAACACCAAGAGTGTCATCCATTGGAGATTGGAGTGGATATGAGGGTTCATCGGTTGGGAGAAGGGGTTCATAGTACGAGGGTGGTTCATCATGATAAGGATGTAGCGGTTCAACACTCTCCATCTTTTCCACTTGTTGCACAACACACTCCAGTTCCTTGTTTTCAAGTTGAGATTCCAATATCTCTTTCAAACTCCTCTCTTCGGTTGCTTTTCCACGATTTTCCGTGGACATGTTTTGCTTGTGGCATGAATCCCATGAGTCTAACTTTTGACGGATGGTCGCCTGAAGTCAATCTATTGCTTCCTTGAGACGATCCTTTGGTTTTTGTTCCACTTCGCTAACATAAGTAGGATCATATTGCTCTTGGATTGATGAATATGGACATTCTCCTATGGAGGGTTATGGTGGAAAGGAAAATTCCTCTTGTGGTTGAAAGTTCGCATACATTAGAGGTAGTGTATATTGAGGTGGTGGTTCTTGGGAGTAATTGGGTTAGAATTGGGGTGGCTCTATGTATGGCTCATATGGCTCATAAGATGGTTGGTACGGTGGATATGGATTAGGGTCATATGGAAGTGTTTGATTGTAGGGTGCTTGTGAGTATGGTGGTTCAAAGCTATGTTGAAGAGGGGGTTCATAGGCATATGGTGGTGGTTGTTGGTAGTCACAAGGCGGTCCACCATAGCCATTGGATTGATATGCATCTTGGAATGGCCCTTACTCATAGTATGTTGGAGGAGGCTGTTACCACGAAGATTGTCCATAAGCTTGAGGCTCCTCCCACCTTTGATTGTCTCATCCTTGATGCATGTTCTCATTGTAGCTTCCATTCCCTACAACATAATTTGAACCAAACTCATAGCCAAAGGGGTGAGAATTTATAGTAACAAGAGAAAATAAAAACAAAAACTAATAAGAAATAATGAAAAAAGACTCCTAAAACTAGCAACAACTAACAAAGAAATAAAAGGCAAACATATTGACAATATTCACAATAACCAATAACAAGGCACACATTTGTAATTCCCCGGCAACGGCGCCAAAAACTTGACGGAGAAAAAATGTCGGTAAAGAATTTCACAAAGATGTCGCGTTGCAAGTATAGTTCTAAACCGACAATTAAACCTCAATCAACAGTTAGATTGTTTGTCACAAATAAAAAACTAATAAAATTAACCGAAGTATTCAAACCTCTGTCGTCTCTCAAGGAATTGCAGGGAAGTGTAGTTTATTATCGGTTATGGGAAAGTATATTTTTTGGGTTTTTGAAATAAGGAACAGGAAAGTAAAATGGTGAGAAAATAAACTAATAACTAAGAAAGCTCTTAGCAAGGAAAGAGAATTAAAAGTCCTATCCTCATTATCATCGTCAATTGTGATGGTAAATGTGAATTGTCTTCACTTAATTAACCTCTAACCAATGGATGAAGGTCAAGTGCATACAATCAACTTGAGTTCACAAGTTCTAGTCAACTCATAGTGAAAGACTAGCTTTGGTGAAGTTCAAGCTAACCGGAAATCTTCAATCATCAATCAACAAAAGACTTTTGATAACTGATGAGCGGATATTTTATACGCTTTTTGGGGATAATTTCATATAGTTTTGAGTATGTTTTAGTTAGTTTTTAGTTTATTTCCAGTAGTTTTTAGGAAAAGTTCATATTTCTGGACTTTACTATGAGTTGTGTGTTTTTCTGTAATTTCAGGTATTTTTCTGGTTGAAATTGAAGGAGCTGAGCAAAAATCTGATTCAGGCTGAAAAAGGACTGCTGATGCTGTTGGATTCTGACCTCCCTGCACTCAAAGTGGATTTTCTGGAGCTACAGAACTCGAAATGGCGTGCTTCCAATTGCGTTGGAAAGTAGACATCCAGGGCTTTCCAGAAATATATAATAGTCTATACTTTGCACAAGAATAGACGACGTAAATTGGCGTTCAACGCCAGTCCTCTGCCCAATTCTGGCGTCCAGCGCCAGAAAAGGATCAAAAACTGGAGTTGAACGCCCAAACTGGCACAAAAACTGGCGTTCAACTCCACAAATGGCCTTATGCACGTGAATTGCTTAGATCTCAGCCCCAGCACACACCAAGTGGGCCCCAGAAGTAGATCTCTATACCATCTGCTATAGTTTACTCATTTTCTGTAAACCTAGGCTACTAGTTTAGTATTTAAACAACTTTTAGAGACTTATTTTGTATCTCATGACATTTTAGATCTAAACTTTGTACTCTTTGACGGCATGAGTCTCTAAACTCCATTGTTGGGGGTGAGGAGCTCTGCTGTGTCTCAATGAATTAATGCAAGTATTTCTGTTTTCCATTCAAACACGCTTGTTCCTATCTAAGATGTTCATTCGCGCTTAACTGTGATGAAGGTGATGATCAGTGACATTCATCACCTTCCTCAACCATGAACGTGTGCCTGACAACCACCTCCGTTCTATATCCGATTGAATGAATATCTCTGAGATCTCTTAATCAGAATCTCCGTGGTATAAGCTAGAACTGATGGCGGCATTCATGAGAATCCGGAAAGTCTAAACCTTGTCTGTGGTATTCCAAGTAGGATTCAAGGATTGAATGACTGTGACGAGCTTCAAACTCCTGAAGGCTGGGCGTTAGTGACAGATGCAAAAGGATATTAAATCCTATTCCAACCGGATCGAGAACCAACCAGTGATTAGCCGTGCTGTGACAGAGCGCGTGAGCGTAGTTTTCACTGGAAGGATGGAAGGTAGCCATTGACAACGGTGATCCACCAACACACAGCTTGCCATAGGGGGACGTGCGTGCGTGAACAAGAAGACAGAGGAAAGCAGAGGTTCAGAAGACAAAGCATCTCCAAAACTCCAACATATTCTCCATTACTGCACAACAAGTAACTTTTAATTTATGCTCTACTGGTTATTCACAATTCAATTGATAAACATAATTGACTTCCTGACTAAGATTTACAAGATAACCATAGATTGCTTCAAACCAACAATCTCTGTGGGATTCGACCCTTACTCACGTAAGGTATTACTTGGACGACCCAGTGCACTTGCTGGTTAGTGGTACGCGTTGTGAAAAGTGTGATTCACAATTCGTGCACCAATAACTCAAGAGTCTCTTAATAATCAATCCAAGTCAAGAACATAAAAATCTAAATTAAAATCCACCCAAGAATTTTATCAAACACTTGGAAGGCACAAAATAAAAGCTTGGTAAATTTACAACAATAGTAAAATCTAACAACTACCAATTGAAATAAATTAACAATGACAACTGAAGAAAGCAATAACAACATGAACATATAAATTGCATTAACAAAGATCCAAAGTATCAAGTGTGCATAAACATGAGGATAACAAAGTGAAAGAAATAACAAGTAGAATTGAAGAACAAAGGTGCTAGAACAATAAATTGCAAGGAATTGTAAATAAAAACAGAAATTAAATCTAACTCTAAGAAGAAATTGGAGTAGAAACCCTAAAACCTAGAGAGATGAGAGAGTCTTTCTCTCTAGAATTCTACATCTAAAACCTAAAGTGTGAATGAATGAGAAGTGAATGATCCCCCTCCAGCTTCACTCTACAGCCTCTAATCTGTATTTTCGGGTCTGAAACTGGGTCAAAAGTAGCCCAGAAATTGCCCCCAGCGAATTCGCTTTACTGGGGCACATGACGCTCGTCACGCGTACGCGTCGATGAACAAATCCCTGGTCACGCGTACGCGTCGCTACCAGCTTCTGAAAATTTCAATTTCTTATGTTCCTTCCACTTTTGGATGCTTCCTTTCCATGCTCTAAGCCATTCATGCCCTATAAACCCTGAAAACACTTAACAAACATATCACGGCATCGAATGGTAATAAGAGAGGATTAAAAATTAGCAATTTTAAAACCAAAGAAGCATGTTTCAATCATAGCACAAAATTATGAAGGATTTGTAAAACCATGCAATTTATATGAATAAATGTATGAATAATTGATAAAATCCACTCAATTCAGTACAAAATAAATCGTAAAATAGTGGTTCATCATACCTATAAAACGGTCATCCAAATAAAAAGTCCCCATCCGACTCCTCGTAAAGGAGGAAAACTTCCAAAATGTAATCCTCGGATACTACACCCTATAAAAGGGAAGGTAAGGCGCTTTTTACAAACAGTACACATTGAGAATACACAATACTGACTTAAGTTTCGAAGTGCCTTTTGCAGGTACTTCCCCCCTTGTCTTCCTGTGACATTGTTCATTTCCCATACGGAGGCATATCTTTGCTGGAGACATAAGCTTGAGATCAAAGGCCTAATAGCTCGATGCAGAAATCTAAGGCAGAAAAGTTATATCTCGACCATTCAGGTCAGAACAATATATATATATATATATATGGAAGAATAGACAACAGTATACATGGATTTTCACACGGTAAACAGATGTATACTCCAATTTTTTAATGAGTCATCTATACACATTAATATCAAACTTTGTTGTCATTTCTATCCTTTTGCCGCCTGGATAACTTTTTTAGCAATAGTGGCTGCGAAGTGGCTCTATACATGGTGTGACATGGCCCTTTTGATGACACAGTAAAAACTAAATGATAAATTATTAAATTTGTTTAATTTTAATAATAAAAAAAAGATTTGCAAGTGATTTAGAATTTTCATTCTCTTCTTTCTTTCTCCAAAATTTACTTCGAACATAGTCCTAGCAGCTATTTCTGAGTTACATCCCTTGATCTACATCTACTTTTTAAAGAAGGAAGGAAAATAACAAAAATTCTAAATTTCTTGTAAAAAAAATTTATTCAAATTTAACAAATTTAATAATTTATCATTTAGTTTGCAATGTGTCATCATCAAAAAGGTCACGTCACATAATGTACAGAGTCATCTGACAATTACTACCACTGAAAAAGTTACCCAGACGAGGAAAATGTAAAAATGACAACGATACTTGATATTGGTGTGTATAGATGACTCATTAAAAAATTAAAATATACATCTATTCATAGTATGAAAATCTATATATACTTTTGTCCAAACTTCTCATATATATATATAACATGATTTGGATTTTTGTAACATATATAGTTGGTAATGAAATACCCACCCGATTCAATTTGCAGTGACTTGTTTGTTTATTTTTTTCTTTTGGAGGAGCATTGGGCCATTGACTTGTTATTTAATTAAATTCTAATGTCCATGTGAAACAACCCAATTATTTGTTACCAAATTGATCATTGGTTCCATCGTGTTTTTCATCTTACATCATCCCAATTTGCGGAAACAATAAACTATTATAGATTCAGCTTTGAATATTGAACACATGCTATGACCATGCACAAGTCCAAGTAAGAGTCTATTTCTTTTTCCCCATAAGATCTTTCTAACGAAGTTGCGGACACTGATGAGTTACCATCTCACTAGCTTCCTAAGAACTAATAAGAAGGTTCAAGGTGCAATGTAACGTCATAACCAACAATTTAATTTAATTTTTTTGCTTGAATACATGCTATGGCCATGTGCAATTCCAAGTCAAGAGACTATATATTTTTTCCAGTAAAATCTTTCAACGAAATTACAAACTCTAATAAGTTAGCATTTTTGCCTCTCACTAGCTTCGTAAGAAGGATAAGGTGCTATGTAACGTCATAACTTTTAATTTAATTTATTTGTTTTCCTAAGTTGCGGAGAAACCTGTCCCACTTTTAATACCGTGATATTCAAATCTTTACTAAAACCTAATCAGATCCAACATTAATATTATTCCAAAACTAGCTATATCAGTTACAAATTTAATTGACATGTTTTCTCTTTATCAAGCTATTTTTACCAAAATAATTAGAAATAAATAAATCTCTATTTCCTAATATAAAAGGATTTAGGTATTTAATGTGTATTTTATTTTTTTAAAAAATATCTTTTATTAAAAATAATATACGCACAATAAAATCATTTACTAAATCGGTCTCTATATACTTATATATAAATATATATTGTTTAACTTAATATGATTGACTTATTTATATATTTAATTTAATTTTTAAATGTATATTTTGTATTTAACATGTATTTTATATGACCGACTAATTTAGTGATTAAGTTTTTATATACACTTAATATGATTGACTTTTTATTTATTTATGACACACTCAATATTTTGTCACACATAAAAATTAGGTATTTAAGTATATTTTATTTGTTTTAGGAAATAAAGATTTTGTTTATTTATTTCTGAAAATTCCCGGCTATTTATAGTACTCTTAGTCTTAGCCAAGAGTAAGATTACGAATTCTAATTCATTTTCTGAAATTCTGAAGGGAGAGTATTATTATTAAGTACTAACAATGTCCATGTACCCAGCAGTAGATCAAGCAGAGACATATGCAATTCAAGGCCATAATCCTGGTGGTTATGTCATACCAGCGCCGGCAGTTCCAAACTATGGTACATCACATCCTTATGCTGCTCCATACCTCACCGGCGGCATCAGAGGACCTCTCCGGTTGCAGCGTTGGTCCACCGGTCTCTGCCGTTGTTTTGATGATCCTGCAAACTGTAAGAGCCTCGACGGAAACCATCTGAATTCTTGACATTATTCTGAAGTTATATATTTATATTTTGACATTGTTTTTTTAATTTTTGTAAGGTGTGGTCACTTGCTTCTGCCCTTGTATTACTTTTGGACAAATAGCAGAGATAGTAAGTAAAGGAACTTCAAGTAAGACCCTTTCTTTTAGTTCATACACAAAGTACGTCTCTAATTTTCTATCTACTAAAAAAAGGAGGAACTGTAAAATAAAGGCTAGAAATATAATTTTATTAACTAAAAATTAATTATTAATTCAATCATTATATATTTATATGTATTTAAATGTGTGTTTTTATATATATATATATATATATATATATATATTTGACTGATTTAGTAACTGATTTATCATATATACATAACCCGTTTTTTTTTTTATGGTATCTCTTGCTCCTTTTTTTTCCCCTTAAATTTCTGATATGAGATACTAATTAATTATTAAACATAGTATAAGCTATTGTTGAGAAACATAATTAGAGGCAGGATGAATAATGAAATAGGGTATGTTCATAACTTTATATGCAGCGTGCACATGTGAGGGAGCTATTTATGGGGCATTGGCTCTTATTGGGTTTCCATGCTTGTATTCATGCTTTTACCGCTCAAAGATGAGGGCACAATATGAGTTGCCAGAGGCACCTTGTATGGACTGCTTAGTTCATTTCTGTTGTGAAACTTGTGCTCTCTGTCAAGAATATAGAGAGCTTAAAAACCGTGGAATTGACTTGAGCATAGGTAAGTCTTCATTCATCCCTTCTTATATTCAATAATTTCTTTTTTTCTTTTCTCTTATTTGTGTGATTTGACTTAAAGTTGTACTTTTCTTTCACGTAAGAAAAAAATAGTTAAGAAATTAATTAGGGTAACAGTCAACTCTGCCAACTACAATATAAATCGTAACAAAAAAGTTCAGCAATACAAAAAAAAATATCTCATAACATTATCCAAACTTAACCTTAATTTGATTTTCTACTGTTACTCAAAATTAAAAAAACAACCGCATCTCTCCTTCCTCTCTCATCTCCAACCGTGTTGTACTTCATCTTTTCCGGTTAGCTCCATCGTCGGGGGACATACCGCCGCACCCAATAGTGACAGTCAATCTTCTATTGCAGGAGCTACCGTGCCTAGCACTGAAATCGACATCCAAAACACGCATGATGGGAGCTCCTTCGCAGCGTTACTGCACTGCACGACCTGATGCCAACCTTGAACGGACGTCCGCCAACGTCCTTCCCTACTCTTGGTGCATAGAATGAGCAGCGCTATAAAAGTTGTTTGCAGCCGATTCCAAGGTAACGCATCTTGTGTCCGTTATCGTTTTCTCAAATCTTTGAAAATTTTTCATGGGTGGAACATGTAATTAATGATCGAAATTTTTTTATGATAAACGGAAGTTTCTGTTTGTAAGGATTTAGATGTTTCTTTTAATATACTACCATTTTTTGAGGATTTTTTTTTTTTTGCGAAAATTTGGATTTTTTTTTGTTACACTTGTGATATTTCTTTGATAAAACTTGAAATGTTTCTGCTGGTAAGTTGTGATGTTTTATTTGTTAAATTTTGGATATTTTTTCTTAAAATTTCACTATGGAGTCAATGAGGAATCTTGACATATAATATGTGTATAATGGTTGGTTATTTAACTCAATAAAAATAAATAATAAATTCAAAAACTCTCATTCAGTTATTTTACATCAAATTTTAAATTTTAAATTTTTAAAAAATCCAGTTAGTTATTTCAAAAAAATAACCATCTGAAATTCTGATTTACTAAAACATTTCACTCCAATACTCTCTTCTTTTTTAACTGGCGGCCACCCCACCTTCATCAATAATCATCTCATTTCACCGTCGCTATTTGGCTTGCCACACGGCACTCATCCTTAGTAAAAATAACCATCCACTTAAGGATAAAAATAATCATCCGCATATCTAATTAATTGAACATCTAACATATTTTAATTATATATAACTAAACACAATCTAATTAAAATAATCATCTATATAAAAATTAAAATAACCATCCATATACCTACTAAAATAACCATCCTAAATTGACTATTAAAATAGAAGAAGATGATGAATAAACAGAAGAAACAACTATTGTGGTAAAACATAATTTTGAAGGACTAGGCATGACGAAAGCGACACTATTGTGAAGCATAGGGCTCAAATCTGAAAGAAGCTAACCATGCTTGGATCCGAAGAAGAAGAGCATGGTGGTATTATCAATGAGAAGAGGCTTGAAGGAATGGGGGAAAGTGAAGCCGGTTCGGAAGAGAGGCACGCGAAAAAGTGGCAGCAACGTTAGACTGAGTGTCGAAGGACGAGGCGTGTCGAGCTGACCAATGGAGGTGAGGACGGTGTCGGTGGGAGGATGCGACGGCGTCGGTATGGCCGGCGAGGAATTCAGTGACACGAGGTGAGAACCGGAGAAGATGACGGTGAGTTTTGAACGTGTATTGGAAGTTACGGTAAGATTAGAAATAACCATACGTAGTATGAATGGGTTTAAATATTAATCCTAATTTTTCAAATTTTAAAATTTGAAATTAAATAATTAATGATCTAATTTTTAATTGTAATTTTATCTTTTTTTAATCCATTGTACACATCGTACATAATTAGTATTGGTTCCCAATACTTTCTCTTTTCGTTAAATTTGGGATATTTCAATGCATGTGGGCTCCGCACGGTGCATAGAAGAGTTGCGGTGGAGGGTACAGAGACAGCGCAACAGACAATTAAAAACAAGGTATCGACGACGCGATGAGAGGATAAGATGGGGCTTAATTGGCATCGCTATGAGGGGAGGAGATGGGGCTTCACGTTGACGAAGTAATTCAAAGTTTAAAATCTTATTTTTAAAAATTTATAATTCTATTTTTTAATAAATTTAAAAAATTATTTAAGTTGGTTGATACCTAATTGATTATTTAGTATGATAATTCTGTTAACAAAAATATTGAAAATTTTGAAAACGAAAACTAAACTGGCCCTCGAGTCTCATTTTGACATTTTGTGGTTACATGCTCTGATCATTGAATCTTATATCACGTTTTTACTTTCTAACAATGAATTGGTCATAGGGTGGGAAGCCAATGCTGCAAGACAAGGAATTACAGTACCTCCATCAGTTTCACCAACCATGACAAGATGAAATTGAAAAATGAAATCTATTAGGATCGGAGTTTTATTTTAATATTTTTAGCTACCACCATTGAGCACGCATATAGTTGATGGTGTTTTCAACTGCTGGCTCTATCTATACTAAATACTTTTGCAGCTTGGTTAGTTTGAGCTTGTGCACTTTTGGTTATCAAAATTCAAAAGCAAAAAGGAGATAATTTGAGTTTTAAATTAAATTTTAGGATAAGTTACCAAAATAAATAAATTGTATACGAAAATGTAATTTTTTAGTAAACTGCGAAAGAGGTTTTACGGTTTTAAAATAAATATAAACCGCTGATGGATTTAGCGGGTTACGTTGATGAGTAAATTGGCCAAAAATTTGCGGTAGGAATCTCGCAATTTCTGTGTATAATGAAAACGTCCATAAATTGCGACAGGACAAATATTTTTACGTAATAGTTTCAAGATCCAATTCATCAAAACCAGAACAACACAAATGCTTCGAGTTCTTTTGCCACTGAACCACATGTTTCACCCAATAGCAACCATAAATGGATCAAACATCTCTAACGGCAGCCGTTCCTCCACTTCAGTCTCAGCCTCAGCCGTAATTTCAACAACCCATAGTTATTCCGAAGATATTACTTTTAAATATTACTGTCATTATAGAGAGAAAGGTTATTCTCAGAATATTACTACTGGAATTTGGCTCACCACAACTCAGGGACGTCCTTAACTACTCCATTCAGATAGGAGAATATTATTAAAATGTGTGTTTGTGTTTTATATAAAAAAATATTTAGTGGTTAATTTTATATACTCCAGTTATAATTAATTACTATTAATATTAAACTAATAAAAAAATAATTTAGGTATCAATTTTTTCAAAATTCATTTAATTTTAGTTAATTTATGACTCCACTATTTCTATTATACTTATACGTATTTTTTATAAGTAATGCTAAAGAAATAATAATATTATTTTATTTGATTTAACATCTATAATTTTATATATATAATATTTAAAATTATATATTTATAAATTTTTATTTATTTTATTAATAATTAAAAAAACAAAATAAAAATTTTAAACTATTTTAACTCGATTTTTATTATTTTCTAAATATTTTTTGTTTTTTAAATGTCTATATTCTACCAATATAGGTAACCAAATTTTAACTTTAAATTTATATAATGAGTCTTTAAACTATAGTATTGAATCAAAACAGTTTATTTGTCAATACAATATAGTAAAATCACCTATATTTTATGAAAAATCGAAATTAATTTCTCCAATAATAAAATTAAAAAATTTCATATTAATAAAAGAGAGTTATTGAGCACGATATCGAAGGAGTCCTAAATGCTTGCTAAGCAAAGATAGAAAATGCTAAGGTGAAAAGATACAACGTTAAAAGATGCTAGAAAGATAATTATGGTTGAATATGCTGGCTACCCTTACACACATGGTGCTTCTGCAAACACCATCAATGACAGCAATAATTTTCAGGCTGGTAATGAATACCACATGCTGGAATCGGTGAACTCATGGTCTCCTTCTCAGTACACTGTTACTCCTCACTATATCCAGCCATTTGGGGACTATATTTTTTAACCTCTGGCAGCGGCCGCCTTTCCTTATCAGTTTTTCCATGGACTTGGTGATGAATTGATGAGATTAGGACCCTGAGCATAAACCGCTGACCCTGTCGCAGTTTATGCATGTTTCCATTGTAAACAGAAATCGCGAGACCCTTACAACGGTTTTTGGCCAATTTGCTCCTCAACGTAATCCGCAAAATCTCATTAGCAGTTTATGTTTATTTTGAAACGGTAAGACCCTTCTCGCAGTTTACATAGTTTAGTGAAAAGTTATATTTTCGTATACAATTTGCAAAAGTTGTATTTCGTTAAATTTAAAACCCAAATATTTTATTTTAGTAACTTTCCCTAAATTTGATAGATAGTTATTGATTATCGATTATTTGAATATTTTCCGTTCATTAACTAAAAATTAAAAATAAAATATGTTATTTACAGACTATTTATCCAAAAGATAAAATATCTTTTTACAATTTAAAAATATTTAATTGATCTTTGACTATTAGACCAGTTATTTGGATAATTGATGATGGATTAAGAATTTTTAAATTGTAAAAAATACTTTATTCTTCAGACAAATAAAAACGATTTATGAGTGAAATTTTAAATTTAATTTTAACCGATCTGATATATATATAAAAGAAGAGTATTAGTATTTTTAATAGTGTGATATTACATTTAATAGTGTGAGATTATTTATTTTTTTACTGATTAAATACTGACCAAATTTTAATAAAAATGATAGTCATTATACTTTTTTATATAGAATAATATAGCGTTTGACGTATCTAATTGACCATTTATCTCAGCTACGGAACTACCTAATTTAGCAAAGTTGATATTTTTGGAGTAAGTTTCATGTTCAAGATGATTATGTTTAACTTTTACACAACGAATTTAGTTGATTTCTTTACTGAAAGCTTGAAATGAATGACTTATCTGTAGCTAGTGGTGAGTATATATGTCTCCACCGAAAAAAGAGCGAAGGGCAAACAGAATTTTACAAGATGAGAATAGAACAATATTAGCAGTAACCAAAAAGGAGAAAAGATAGAGATGCATCTTGCTTTTTTCTAAGAATGGTTGATGGGAAGCTTCCAACGTGTGCATGGATGGAAATGGTGTGGATATATTGTAAATAGATGGTTTAAATTTAACCTTTTTTTTTTAAGTTTAAGTCTGATTTATTTAAAAGTCCCACAAAATGGCAGTCTATGAACTTATTTAAAAAATTTATTTTGTGAATTATAACTCAAAATAATAATTTAAAAAATATAAATTGATATTAAATGCAATTTAAATTTATAATTCATAATTTATAAAGTATAATTTATTTATATATCAATTATTAATCATATATCTTAACTATATTTACAATCAATAATCATAAATATTTTTTTGAAAAAAATTATAATTTTGACTATTTATTTTTTTTATTTTATTTTATATTTAATATGAGTAAATAGTTAAAAGTCTAAACTAATAATAATTTATTTTTACAAAAAAATATTTTGACGAATCAATTCAAGGAGTTTGTAGATTTTTTTTAAATCTATGGCTTGACTTTTTTAACTAATAAACTTTTCAAAAAGAAAGTTAAAGTTTGGCCTCCTAAATAAAAAAAAAGACTAGCTGTGCGGCTGTGCCGAAACCTAAAAGAAGCCAAGCCATAAACTCATATCGAGTAGCCTGATGCACTTTCACACCTAAAGATGAATGTGCTTCTGGAAACAACTATACTGCATAGAATAATCATCATCTCGTAAATAATATAATTAAATTATTTAGATTGATATTTACAAGCAAAATATAGATAAAAATATAAAATATAAAATTAGTTATTTTTATTTATAAAAATTTGATGGACAATTATTTTGCTAAAAAAATTATATATAAATATATAATGGTTAATTTTTTATATTTATATATTATTGTTCTTTTTACAAATTTATCTTCTCAAGAAATCATACAAAGGAAACATTATATGTTACATTTTTTTAAAGAAAAAATAAATAAATTTTATCTTTTATAATTTACTGTCAGATATATAATTTATTTTTGAATAAAGTATTATTTTAATTTTTAATATTTAGAATAATTGTTCAATTTGACACGAATAATTAATGAATGAGTAACGTGAACATCAACAAAGTTTAATTAAGTCATACCTTCTTATCTCCGTGTATTAGAGAAACATAACCAAAATTTTTTTGTAACTCTTTTTCTTCTCCTCCTCTTTCTGATGCTCTAGAATTCAATGAAAAGTTTTTATATTAGTAATCGTTGATAGATCAGTTTTATTTACGAACTAAAATCAAACGTCTTATTGGCTTTTTAATATATTAATTATTTGTGTTAAATTTAACAGTAAAACAACATTAAACTTTAAAACTTTTTGAGACTAAAATAAGGTATTTGAAATGCTAAGGAATAAATTAAAATTTAGCCCAAACAAATAAGTTTTTAAATTCCCAATGAGTTTTTATTTACGTATGTGTGTACGGAAATATGTTCATTTGTTACAGAAAATAAGGATATTGGATTTCTTAACAAGTAAACCAAATAACTTAGAGATTAGTGTCTAATTTTCCCTCACAAATATATTGAAATTCTAGAAGTTAGAACATTCTTAGTAGATAGATATCATTGACTTTTTGAGAAAAGTTATCATTTGCAAGTATGCAATACTTCTTATAGTGATTTTGGGGATAAACCAAACCTCTATTTTTTTTTTGGACCTTTTTTTGTTTCCACCAGGTATTCATCAGGCTGGAAGCCTAATGACTAATCCCTCAGATATTACAGAAGTACAAAGTGAATAACCCTCTCAAATAAGTAAGCTCCATTCCCATCTTTCAGTGAGTATTAAACCCAAGAAAAATGGTTAAAAAAACACATATCCTCATCTATCTGTATTAACATGCGTCGGCTTTTTTCAGACTTTTAATGTGTTCATTTACCTTCAACAATCTATACATGTGTGTAATTGTACCATACTGCAAACACTTAGGTCCAGCTTTATTTTTTGTACATAAACATGCACACACAAAGGCATATGGTTTTTATTGAGTGCTCCTAACATGAACCTCAAGACATGATAACCATAAGCATCTAAGCAACTCTCCTACACTGAGTCATCATGGTCATGAACTCGTCCATGTTGACCATGCCATCTCCATCAGTGTCCACCGCTTTCACCATCTTCTGGCAGTCTTGAAGGCTGCACCTTTCTCCCAGCCTCCTCAGCATCTCTTGAATTTCTTCTGCACTTATCTTCCCATCACCATTCTTGTCGAATGTCCGGAATGCGCTCTGTATATCAATCGTCCTAACCCCACCACCCATCTTCTGAGCCTCCATGAACTCCTTGAAGTTGATGTATCCATCTCCATCCAGATCGACCACCCGGAAAATATTTGGCACCTCTTGAACCGTGTTCTCCATGCCCAGAGATCTCAGGGTGGCCTTGTACTCCTGCTGAGAAATTTTCCCATCTCTGTTGGAATCAAATTTGTCAAACACCTGCTTCATCTCATCTACATTAGGCTGGAAAACAGCCTTCAAACCCGAGTTCTGTTTGTCCCTCGAGAACATCCGCGACGGCTTCCTCAGGTACTTCCTCTTTGAGAGGCTGTATTGGAAATCAAGAAAGCTTGTTGACATTTTTCTATTACAGTGGAATTGCTTGCTTTCTCAGCTGTGATATGGCATGTAATAGAGGAACATTGCCTTTTATACTAGGCAGAGAGAGAAAAAGTTGGTTAGACATCTCATCATGCCAATCTTTTACTATAGGTTATTCCTAAACAATATGCAGATGACCACGAAACTAAAGATGCCAAAAGGAGATGTAGGGGTCCAAAATATGAAAAGAATATGGCGTGTTAAAAGATAGGCACACAGTTTATGGAAAAGAATACATTCCCTCAAAAAGAACCAAGTGTGCTCTTGTTATATATTCCTTTACGGAGATTTTTCAATCTAACCAATGTTGATTTACATGAATATTTTGACCCATAGTTTAGAAGAATATTGCTCATCAAGATTGAATACAGTATAATTTCCGAAGGAGAAAAAACTAAAAGGTTAAAAAAAGCTGTGTCATCATGGGGGCTTTCCATTATCCTAATCCTCCATCACGTCGATGTCCTTGCGAGCTGTTATCTTCTGCACATATCCTGCAAAAGAAATACGTGGACGAGTGACACCAAGTTGACTAATCATAAAACCAGAAATTTGAGCAAAAGTGAAGAATACATAGCAGAAGGAATTTCAGAAAGTTGACACAAAGTTAGGCCACCCAAGATTTTTCCTTAATTTGAAACATCATACATGTCCATCAAAGGAAAATACAGCCAATAATAATGACATGAAAAAATATATATATTAAAGTCATCCTGAATCAGGACAAGTTCCTTGATCAGTACCATTGAATGTGTACCACTTGAGTCTTTCCTTCTCCCTATTACATCTTTTCCTTTCCCCCCTTTTTTTTTTTCTATAATTAATATGTATGTGTTTAAAAAAAAGCTCACAAAACCAAAGCCAAAAGCCACCAAATTCTAATACAATTTACACATAACACTATAATAGTGCTATGCAAAATAAAAATATGAAGCATCACATGATTCAACATAATATTGCATTTGAATACTCTAAAGTAGGTATGCTTGTAGAAGGAGAAGTCAGAAGCTAACTACTCTATCAAGAATTTCCATTGTGAGTGCATCCTATAAAAATCCAGGTCCAATTGCTCTTCTAAAGTGATGATTAAACAAGATGTCATTTAGGATGCTCCCTATTTCCTTATAGTTTGGATTTGGATCCTCAAAATGACATTGCTTGTAAAGTGAGAAACTGAGAATTTAAGAAGAGAAGTCTGCAACCATTAAGAAGGAAAGACTCTACGTGTTCACTTTACACATAAAAAGAAAACAGTCAAGTACACTTTTCACATATCCCACAAAATTTAGTCAACAAAAATTGTCATTGTGGCGGCGTGGGGACAAACTCTTATGTTACAAGTCTTAAAAAGTACAGATTTTATGAAACCATATTAAAATGACATGAATCATATTAATAGAACTACACAAATGCCATTCGCACTATCAATTAGCAGTTTACACACCACATAGAGATATCCAGCAAAAACTGCATGGAATGTAAGCGGAAATAATCTACTTTAGAAGCAGAATAATTTTGTCCCAACTCATCGATGAGTTAAATGAACAACTCACAGATCTTCTTTCATACAAATATTAGGAGGTTATTTGATCACAAATAGAGCAACTTACTAAAGACGTGACAGAGTTTTAAATCTGATATAAAGTTTAAACTAAACAAAAATGGCTTCTTGAGACCCACATTTCATGTGACATAACACATATGGATAGTATGCAGTATATTAAATCAAGGTGCTTTCAATTCCGAAGGAGAAATAGTGAAACTTTCTCTCCATGCTACATGTTGTAATTTAAAATGTTCACTAGAAAACAGTATTACATATCTAAGAGATAAACTTATATCATGTGAAAAATCTTCTTTTAAATTTAAATACTTCGATATTTTTTCCTCAAATTTTAGTAACCACTCTTCTACCACTTTTCTATACTGAAAAAGGTTAAGATGACACAAATCTAAATTTTAATACAGAAAGTTGTTGCACAAGTAACAATTAATGACCATTACAAATAGGAAAAATAAATCAAGCATCACGAGTCATGAATACACAAGGCACTCATAGAAACGGGCGCCTAAACCTAAGAATTCCATGTAACAAGAAAATGAACCTGTTCAAAACAAAACCTAACTAGCATTTGATTGAAGCCACTAAATAAATAGATAGCATACAGTAGATAAATTGTTGAAACTCGAAATCGAGTTCTGCAAAAACCCCCCTTCCCACTCTTTTCTCCCTTTGTTTTCCCTAAAGAAACTTAAGCAGCTTGAGAAGCTGTAGCAGAATAACAATGACTACAAGGTCTTTATCCAGAAAAGCACAATGTGGGCATTAGGTGGGTTTGGGATTGATTTAGATTTATCTAATATATTATTAAAAAATAAAAATTCCCTAACCAATGTTGATATGACCTGAAGAGTTTAATCACCCTCTTTGTGATATTATTTATGTTGCATTGACCTAGGCTATGTTTTGAAAGATGGAAAGTGGCAGCACAAAGTGGAATCCAATGGAATTAAGCTTCATTATTTGCATATTTTATAATATAGGATGGAATGATATACTGTTTGACAGAATTAATTTGGGTGAAATGACTGGAATGGGATTGAACTTGGATTTGGGAACTGGAAGTAAATAACTACCAAAAAAGGTTCCCATCCCACAACGCAATGGAAGCTTGAAGCAACTCCACGTTTCATTCCACTCAAAATGATTCCATGACATTCAATATAGTAAAAACCTACCTAAAATTATAAATCTCAGCCCTCTCAAACATTCCCTCATACAACTACTAGTCACAAAATGGAAACATTAAGAAGGTATGGAGATGGCAATGTTGAACAATAGCATTACCAATTCCCATGCAAGGAATGCATTTGCAGGTAACCTCTTTCCCTCTTTTGTTATAGTAGCTTACATATCCTGAACCTTGGCAACTTCTGCACTTCCCAGTCCATTCATAAACCACCTCTTTACAATCCTAAACACAACAAGAACAATCATAATAAAATCAAATCAATATCCGATTTTGAGCGACAAAGAATGAATTAAGAAACTGAATTCTTTAGTGCAGTTAGGTAAAATTACTCGAAATGAAGTCGAATTTACCCTAAATTACAGCTAAAAAACACAGAATTTCGAGAATGAAGAAGAAGACGACCTCAAGATTGGGATCGCATTGAAGGCGCTTATCGATTTCATCGGGGGAAACAGGGGAGGAATCAGGGTAAGTCATGGGAAGAGGGAGAGGGTCAGTGTTGTCCCACAAATAACTCTCTCTATTCCGAGACCACTTCTTTTCCTTCGCCTTCAGTTTCATCTTCCCCTCGTTCCCGCCACCGCGCCTCGCTGCTGCTCCGCCAGTGACTTCGTCGGAGGCTCCTCCTCCGCCAGCTGCTCCTAGACCGCCGGCAACGGCGGCGGCGGAAGCGAGGGAGTGAAAGAAGCGAGGAAAGGAGAGGTCTCCGGCGGAGGCGCGAGCTCGGAAGATGGATGTAGGGTTTGAAGAAGGTAAGAAGAGAGAGGTTGCGTTGCTGTTGGTGGAGAACATTCGAAGGAGTAGCAGAAAGTCAAAGTCAAAGAGACGAGGAGGGGGTTGTTGAGAGCATTTGAATTCTGGTAATGAGGAAGTGATTGAAGAAGTATAAGATATATTGAACGGAGCCAATGGGTTTACCGAATCTACTTCTTCTACCGTTCTACTAGACTACTAAGAGTACAAGGTTGCTTCAAAATATTGGAGGAGCCACGTGTGAAATTTTACCCATCGGATGCTATCATGCTGTGCACTATGATTCACACATTTTATTTTGGTGACTGAAAATCAACAAGACAACAACATAACAAGAAGAAAGAAAAAACAAAAAATAAGGAACGGCTTAAAAAGCAAACCGTTCTATTAAATATTACTCTCAAATTCTTTTTAAGATAATGAGAATTTCAATGAATTTTCATTGTTATTTTTGTCACGATGTCTCACTTTATTTGCATTTCTCAAAATTAATTCGAAATCAACACGTCATTTTCAAGACATGATGTCTTAGATTTTCAGCACTAAAAGATCAACAAAATTAGAATTATCCTAAAAATTATTGACAAAAATAAAGACATCCACACAATGTGTTTCACAAATAACATTTATTTGCCCTAAGTCCCATGCTAGAAGATATCATCTCCAAATAGCAAATAACTCTCCTTATAAAATATTACTATTCTCAACGTTCCCAAACAGCCTCGTTGCCAACTTCCATTTCAATCTCTGCTAACACAAGCAAAACCAACATGATCACCACTACCAAGATAACTTGCATCACAATTAATCTTAAAAGTACACACTGAGGGAGGAATTCATGAGCCATTAATAGTAGAGGGGATAGAAGCTCGTTGCAACTCAAAAACATTCCAAAGTTTCTTTTCCAAGGAAAATACCATACTAGTCACCTTATTCAGATGCCAAGACTCGTGTGGATGAAAGATCTCATTATTCCTGGAATGCCAAATCAATCATAGACTAGAAGAGAATCTAAAATGGCACTCTTTGCTATGAAGCAAGAACCAGTTCATCTAATCCAGAGGTTGATCAGAAATCTCCAAAGCCTGCCAAACTAGCTGAACTTTCAGACACTCCCGAATACAATGAACAACCAATTCCTGACCAAAAAAACATCATGGACAACTGTCCGATGGTGAGACTCTTGAAATGAAAAGCAACAATGGGCAGAGCCTCCCTAAGATCAAGCCAGGCCAAGAATTTATGCTTCTCTGGAACACGCTGACGCCAAAGCCAAAGCCAATTCCTCTAGTCTTTCCAACCAAACTTCATCTTACTGAACCACAAGTAATCACTACGAGAGTCACAAACCTTTGACGTCACACCAGACCAAAATTATCCTACCACTGAACCTGCTTGTACATCCGGATGATAGGAAAGAATGTTGGCTTTCAAAAACTAGTTTAGAGGAGAATAGATATTCTGATGGTGCCACAATCCAGAAAACCAAAGATTCAAGATCTGGAGATTCGAATTAGAGATATGAATATAATCCTTCTCATGACAAAGCTGCACCTCTTTTTTCTAATTAGAAAACCAAAAGTTCTGGTTTAGATTCTCAATGCACCAAACAAAGCCATCCTTCAAGAGATCCCAAGTTTAACATATACTCTTCCAAACATAAGAGCCCATCTCTCGAGACCGACTCAAATACTCTCCGGGGAGAGGAACGATATTTTTTTGCTAACAATTGAACCCATAACTTGTTTGGATATAAAAAATTGCCAAACTAGCTTCTCAAGAAGAGCAACAATTGCACAAAATGGATCTTGAGTCTCCAAACCACCAAACTTCTTAGGGGTGACCAACACCTTCCATCTAACCAGATTCATGCCTTTACCATCAACTTGACCTTTCCAGAGAAAGTTTCGCATTATAGATTCTATCTTATTGTTTCCTTTAGGGAAGAAAGATACTTGCATGCGGTAAGAAGGAATCGCAGCCACTACTGAATTGATCAAACATAATTTTCCCACCTTGTTAAGCAATTTCCCTTTCCAGCTGGCCAGCCTCCCCGAATCTTGTCCAGAACATCATTGAATGCTGCTTGCATCACCCGAGAGTGACTAAGGGTAAAAAAACAAACAAATAAAAAACAATACATTTGCCATTTTGAATAAATATTGCACTATTTTTGTTTTTGGGTAGTATCTCGCAATTTCGTAATATTGGTTGACTATAGCTACAAAATTGACCAAGAAAATAAAATTTTGTACTTGGTACCTGTTAAATAGAAACATTTAGGATGTGTTTGGTTTGTATTTTTATTTTCTATTTTTATTTTCAATGTTTTCTATTTTTTGGATTTTGTGTAGGAAAAAGTGAAATAGGAGGTGAAAATAGAAAACAGGATTTTATTATTTACACTTTTTTCTTCACAAAATCTAGAAAACAGAAAATACTAAAAGTAAAAACAGAAAATAAAAATATAAATCAAACACATCTTGATTTTCATACCATGCAAAATAGGTGTAGAGAATGTTTTCCTTGATGCTGTTCCAAACAAAAATAATTGCTCATTATATCGATTAAACATGCGTATCTCGTAAGCTCGTGACCTCCACAAAAAGTACAAACATTTGACGTCATTGTGGGGATCCTATATACTTGATACAATGACTGACCATAAGATACAATTAGTCATCAATTTGAACACTCTTCACAAGGAGACACTCTATGGAGATAGACATGAGACTAATCCCAATACTGTTGAGGAACAACAACAAATTCTCCCAGGATTTGAATGCCAACAAGTTGAAATTTCTAGACGATGACATTTTGCGGGATTGGGAGAAAATTATGGCCATGCGATGTAAGAAATGTGTAGCTAAGTGCAAGAACTAGAATGTCAACCGGAAGAACGCTCAATGTCACGATAATCTTGGTCCCAAGTCTTACAACAAGGACCGGCGTGATAGTCATGATAGGAGGACCCCCTGTAACATCCTAAGTTTTTAAAAATTAAATAGTTAAGTTATTTATAAATTATTATATTTGTTGAGATTTTATTTTTAAGAAATTTATTTTACTAAAAGTAATTAAATAGAATTTTATGATTATTAAAGTTTAACTTAATCATGATTTATTCTATTAATTTAAATTATTTTTTAGAAATTATTTTATTAGGTAAAATTAAATTAATTTTTATAATAATTATTATTATAATTTGAATTTAGATAAATTAAGGTTATTATATAATTTTTCTATAATAAGATATTTTACGTAATTGATTTTATGATAACTAGAGTTTAAATTTATTAAGATTTTTATATAATTTTGTTATAACAAGATCTTTCAAGAAAGGAAAAAATTATTATTATTATTATTAATATTTTTTATTCGCTGATATGAGTAAATATCGGTACTCTTCGGTGAGCTTAGCTTTGCTAATGCTTTATCGTATATCTTTTATCATTGTGTTACTAATGTCATTTATATTAGTAACTCATATATATTTATCCCTATATATATATATATATATATATATATATATATATATATATATTACTATATCCAACTTTCATAATTATCCGTTTAACATATTTATAACTTGAATCACTAACTTGGCAGTCTTATAATGCGACACTCAACCCCCCATGTGTCACCTAACCAATAATTCTTAATCATCAAAACAGCAATGCAAATGTTCATTTGGGTGAGAAAAAGAAAAGAGAACCGAGAGAGAGAGAAAGGAAGAAACCGTGAAACCCCCAAATTTTTCGAGTTCGGTTTCTTGAAATCCGTAACTCCAATAAAAAAATCTAATCCGATAAAAGTGTTTATATCTTCCTCCTCTACATGTTGGCGTGACTTTATTCGATAGAAGTTGACGGTGACGTAGCTCCCCTTCCCCTTGAGTTTGGCCAATTGGAGTTCTAGGAGGCACAAATGATTTTTGACGTTTTCTTCTTCAGTAGCTCGGTCAAAAAGCTTCTTTGGAGTTTTTGTTGTTTTGATTTCATACAGAGGTAGAGTTTTGGTAAAATCTCACCGATTAAATTTATGTTGGATAAGTGAATGGTTGTTGTGATTGATTATTGATGGAGTTTGATTGACTTTATATTTAATTTTGTTGATATATTGTTGTATGTGATTAAGCTTGTGGTTCGGTCATTTTGGTGCTGTGATGGGGGAGAATCGTCGGTTCAGAATTCCTTCTCAATAAAAGAATCTCTTCGTTGCAAGTATAGTTCCAAACTAACAATTGACCCACATCAGAATTTAATTTATTTGTCACAATGCAAACTAATAATAACCGAGAGTATTTAAACATCGGGTCGTCTCTCAAAGGAATTGCAATGAGGTATGCATATCATCGGTTATGAGATTCACAGGGGTAGTTTGCGGATAAGAAGACAATAATTTAAATGGCAATAAAATAAAGAAAACAACTAAAGATAACAATTACTAAAGAGGCATTCATGGCAAGGATTGAGAATCAAAGTTTTCTATCCTAGTCATTAATCATAACACAATAATTACCAAGGGTTAAGCCTATTATGTTATCTCCATAACGGGAGAAGATCAATTAGGCCTAGTTAACCCCAATCCATAAGTAGTATCAATGGAAACAAGATTATCATCAGTCCAAGTTGGGTATTAATGACTCAAGATTACCTAATTTCTCTTTCCAAGTCAAGAATGCTCAAAAATCTACTCCAAGACTAAGTCGAGCATTTATCAAACACTTAGTGTGCATAAAAAGAAAAGAATATTGAATTGCAATAATAATAATAGAATCTAAGGTTACCAAATGTAAGATAACAATAATAACAACTAAATTAAACACCAATAAACATAAAAACATCAAATCGCATTAAATAAAATTAAAAGTAACAAAGGTTCAAGAAACTAAAAGTGACACAAATGAGAAATTAACAAGATGAACTAAGAGAATCAAAGCAATTAAACAAGGAAAAGCAATTGAAACTAGATCAAAGTAAGAATTAAAACCTAAATCTAAGAGAAATTAACCTAAATCTACCCTAATTCTAGGGAAAAGAGGAAGCTTCTCTCTCTATAAAATAATCTAAAGCATGATAACTAAGCTACTCTAATTTCTCTCCCATTGTTCCCTCTTAAATTTGGCCTCAAATACTTCAGAAATGAGTTGGATTTGGGCTTGAAGAGGTCCAGAAATTGCTAGCCACATTTTCTTTAAGTGAGTCACGTGCTTCGTGTCATGCGTATGCGCGAGGTCACGTGTACGTGCCACATGGCGAAATTTCAGGTCACGCGTATGCAAAAGGTCACATGTACACGCAATCGGCAGATTTCCAAAACTTCATTTCTTCATGAATTCTCCTGTTTTACATGCTTTTTCTTCATTTCTTCAATCCAATCTTTGCCCTCTAAGCCTGAAATCACTTAACAAACACATCAAGGCATTGAATGAAATTAAAGTGAATTAAATTTAGTAAATTAAGAGTCTAAAAAGCATGTTTTCAATCTTAACTGCAATTCCAAAGAAATTCATAAAATCATACTATTTCATTGAATAAATGTGAGATAAGTTGATAAAATCCACCAAATTCAACACAAGATAAACCCTAAAAATTGGGTTTATCAACCTCCCCACACTTAAACAATAGCATGTCCTCATGCTAACTCAAGAAAGATATAAGAAAGGGGTATCAACATTTATTCTATGCAAACTATCTATGTGCACTCCATCTATATGCATGCAACTATATTATCTAATACTATCTAACTACTTATATGTATCTACTTGGTCAAACTAATTCGAATTCTAAGAAAGCATGTATAAACATAAGGGTTTAAGCAATCACAATCAAGTCAAATCCACAAATGAATTGAGTCACAAAAAAATTTTATAAACTTGGAAGATAAGAGATAATCACAGGTGGAAATATAAAATTGAGCAATCAAACTCCTCAACAGATGTGTATACTCTCTAATCGCTCAAGTGTATAGGGTTGATTCACTCAATTCTCCTCTAATCATGCTTTCTAAGATTTGTGTTTCATCTAACAATCAATAATTATTTAATTCATGCATACAAATATCATGAGAACTTTTCAAAGGTTGTAATGGGACTAGAGTAAAGGTAAGGATGCATATGGTCAAGTGAGCTTGAAATTTGAATCTTTGATTAAGTTAAACTCTCACCTAACACATATAACCTATATAATTCATATGCAAACCTAACTACCTAATCTTGACCTTTTCATACATTCATGAATTTTTTTCTTTTTAATCACAATCCATATGCATTATTATTATTACTTTTCTATAGGCATTTTGTCCCCTTTTTATTGCTTTCTTTTTTTCCTTTTTTTTTCTTTTTATATTATTTTTTTCATTCATTTTTTTTCAATAACATAATATATACAAAAAGATTAATGCATATGGTTCAACATTCAATGCATGAGTATGTACCCAACTTCTAAGATTTTTAATGAAAACTCAAAAATACACTTTTATCTCAACCAATATTCACAAATTTTTCACACCTAAATGATACACACTTTCACAAGCCTAAGCTAATCAAAGATCCAAATTAAGGACATTTATTATTTTTTACTTAGGGGTAGTGATGTGCTAAAATAAAGAACAAAAGGGATTAAACAGGCTTAAAATTGGTTAAAAAAGGGTAAGGACATTTGGGTAAGTAAGCTCAAATGAAGTATAAATGCATTCATACACAAAATAATGGATATAAAGAATAAAAAAAATCAAAGATTACAATTATAGATAGAGAATAACACACGAGAAGCACTACAAGAAAAAAAGCCTGTTAGCACACTTTCGCGAGGGTGGCCATTGATTTGTGATTTGGCCACACTTTTTTTTGTCACGCTTAAAAAGCGTGGCTATAGAGGGAAATCGGCACGCTTTTACGAGGGTGCCCACTTATTTGAAATTTGGCCACGCTTTTTTACTGCCACGCTTGAAAAGCATGGCGATAGAAGAAAATCGGCACGCTTTTACGAGGGTGGCCACTGATTAAAAATTTGGCCACCTTTTTTTTGTCACGCTTAAAAAGCATGGCCATAGAGGGAAATCAGCACGCTTGAAAAGCGTGGCTATACCATGTTTATTTTGGCACGGTAAAATAACGTGCCGATAGAGTTCCCTCCCCTAAAATTTAGTTTCCTACCAATTTTTCCCACACTTAACCTTTTTTTTACTAAGTTATCAAATTTTACCCTAAAAATGATAACAATAACACACACTAACTTAACATTGTTATCAAATTCACTTTTAACTAAAAATGATAACAACAACACATACACTACAAAAAATAATGAAACCCTAAAAATTAACTTTTAAACCCTAAAAGCTAAGGCGTCGTCAGCTTCATCTTCTCGAAAGCTCTTCTCGAACCCAGCCTTGGCTTCGTTCATCCATCTTCAGCGTTCCCAGCCTTGGCGTCGTTCATCCATCCTCAGCGTTTAGCTTCATCTTCTCGAACCTAGCCTTCGTCGTTCATCCATCTCTATCGTCATCTTCTCGAACCCAGCCTTCATCAAACCCAGAAAACCCCAACCTCCATCACGCCGCCATCTATCTCACTGTCGCCACCCTTCGCGCTCAAGATTGCAACCAGGTTCGTCGTTGTGTTAGCCAGCTCGCCATTCTTCTTGCTGTCCTTCTCGCCGTTCTGGTCGTCGTGCTGCTTGCCTCTCTCTGTCGCGGTTCTACTCGCCTCTCTCTGTCACGATTCTGCTCGCCTCTCTCTGTTGCGGTTCTACTCGCTTCTCTGTCATGGTTCTGCTTGTCGTGCTGCTCGAAGGTTAGTGCTCAGTTGTGCTCCATCTTCATTTTTTTTAAAATGCTCCATTTAGAAATCAATCAAGAAAATTGGATGATTAACGGAATGTTTTCTACTGTTAACTTTTTATTGAATTGATTAGTGATTTCTTGCTTTTTATTGAATGATTTCTGCTGTTTTTATGCTGTTTTTTTATTCTTATTTTATGCTCTCTTTATTCATGAATCGGCGGATGGATCTGGAAGGAAACGATCGGTGGCATCTCCGTCGAGCTCGGAGCCGGATGCATCGCTGGCGACAGCCGTAAAGATTCGATTCCTGGTTTAGGGTTTTAACTTGATTTTTTATTTTCTTTATTTACCTAAACTTCTAATTATTTGATTTTTTCCTCATTTTGCTAAGCTTAATTATTTAATTTTTTGTTATGATTTTTTATTTATTTGTTCTGATTTTTTTCAGAGGATTTGTTTTTGTTTTGATTGTTTTTAGGATTTGCGGTTATGATTATTTCTTGTTGGTTCTGATTATTTGTTTTGATAATTTCTTGTTGGATCGTTTTATGCTTTTGCATTTTCTATCTTGTTAATAATCTTGTGTTGTCATCTCAAGTTGTGCTTTATTGTTCGTTTCAGGGTATTCTGGCTGATATATTGAAATCTCTTCGTGACAACAAGAAGCACATGAGAGAATGTGCACTCAATACTTTGGATTTGTGGCTTGCTGCTGTTCATCTTGATAAAATGGTCTGTTTCAATTGCTGTTGAAACTGATACTCCTGCTACTGCTGCTACTGCTCCTTCTGATGCATCTGCTCCTGTTTCTTCTGAAGTTTCTACTTATGTTTCTGCTGTTGCTTCTACTGCTGATTCTGCTGTACCTTCTGTGGTTTCTTCTCCAACAGGAGAAGTGGATTTGGAGGATGATAATATTGCTTATTTCATCAGAAAGGTATGTATTTTGATGAACTCTTTTTAAGTTATCTATTAGCACTGACCTTTGGCATAGATTGAGAGTTGGTAATTTGTTAGTAGCATGTGTTTGTACATTAAACTTCCGTTTCTAATTTTTGTTGTTGCTACAGAAACTTCAAGTTTGGTGTAGGCAACAAAAAGGGAACTAGGAACTAGGAAAGATACAGTCAACTTCAGAAGAGGAAGCATGCGTTTCGATTTCAAATGGAAATGTAAAATTCTAAGCATTTTTGTCATTTTGGAATAAAGTTTTCAAGGTAACATGTTTGTGGTTGTTACTGCAGGTTATGAAAGTGTCCAGATTAGCACTTCTACCGGCTAATCCCGACATTTTAGAGGGTGTGGATGATCTTATACAGCTTAGTTACTTAAATGAACCCTCAGTTCTTTACAATCTTAAGAGTCGTTACACTCAAGATTTGATTTACGTACGTGTGCTCTTCTAGGTTGTATTTCTGCTTGGCTGTTCATCTATGTTCCCTCATATGGTATTTGTTCTGTATGCAGAGCAAGGCAGGGCCAGTTTTAATTGCACTCAATCCCTTCAAAGATGTCCAGATTTATAGAAGTGAATACGTAGAAGCTTATAAACAGAGATGTAATGATAATCCTCATGTTTATGCTGTGGCAGATGCAGCTTATAACGAGATGATAAGAGGCGAGTGGGATTCTCTGTTTCTTTGGAATCTCTATTAAGCTGTAGTTTTACTATATATTCACAGAAAGATTTCTGTTCAAATTTTACACATTGCAGATGAAGTAAATCAATCCATTATCATAAGGTCAGCACTCAATACATTCCTCTTCATATATGTTGCTGAACTCTACGGCATTGAATTGCTGAAGAAGTAATAGATACGTACTTGTTAATAATCACATTTTTACAAATCTGTTGATAGTGGTGAGATGCATCAGAAGAAACAGGAGCAGATGCATCAGAAGGAGCAGGGGCAGCAACAGCAGGAGTATCAGTTTCAACAACAACATCAAAGTTTGGAACCTGAACCAGTGATGATAATTTTAGGTTTCATAATTTTAGCTATCAAGGTATCATAATTTTTTTTTAGGTTTCATTTGTATGTTAACTCAGTGCTGTGAATTTTGATGAGCTTTCTTTTCATTCCAACTTCTTCTTTTTAATCGCCCTCCCACAATTTTGTAGGCTGGTAACCTTCAATTTCCAAGTCAAGCACTTTCGCTGTCCCAGTGAGTTCCCCACTTCATTTGCCTCAAAATTTTCTATTTGCCATGCTTTCTGCAGCTGAATTTGACAAAACCCACTTCAAAGTTTGGTTTTTGCAATCTTGCAATTGATGTTCATATATAGTATTAGCATTTGCCTAGCGCTTTGGCTGTTAATTTTGCCTTGTGCTTTAAACTAAAGTTCCTGATATGGTAAAGCTACAAACTTTTTACTGTGTTCTTGTAAAATATACTAGTTATTGGAGCATGAGAAAATGACATTTCAAATTTCTTGTCACTTGTGTTGATTCACTCAGCATGAACTAGCTCTGTTGTTTATACTACTAAATATAGATATGTTGATTAGTAGAAATGATTTATCCTGAGTTATCATCTTAAATGCTCTTCTAATTACTAAATGAAGGAAGAATTTAGTTATTTCTTCTTTTCAAGATTGTAAGACATGGATTGTATCCTCTCTTAATCTAACATTTAGATAGATTTTTAGGATGCTGTATGGTATAAAATTGGCTTTTCTAGGAAGCTACAAATTTCTCAGGATGCTTTTGAATTTTATTTGCTATAGGAAACTTCAAAGTATCCTACTAAACGAAACATCAATGGAAGTACTTCTAGGACCTTGCAATGTTGCTCATGTTACACAGAAATATCTGAGGTAGCAGCAGCAGCTACTACTATTTTAATAATTCATGATTTTCTAACATAGAATTGTAATTTTTTAAAATGTTTATTTTGGAAGTTGAATTTATTTTTTCTTAAATGTTTTATTCATGTTTTATCATGTAAAAAATTTATATAAATCAATGGAAGATTGATTTTTTAGTATTTTATTTTATTTGAAAGATTAACTTATCAGTATTTCTGTTTTTTTTTCTTTTTTTTATTTGAAAAAGGATTAGGCCACGCTATTGAAGTGTAACGACAAGTTTTTAATTTTTGGCTTGCTTTAAAAGCGTGGCTGTATATCCATTTTTCGGCACACTTTAAAAGCGTGGCTGTACATCTATCTTTTGGCACGCTTTAAATGCGTGGCTACAGGGTTATACATACAACCACATTTTTAAGCGTGCCAATAGATAAAAGCATGGCAAAAAGTAAAGTGTACCAATAGATAAAGAAAAGCGTGGCGATAGATCAACCGGCACGCTAACGGATGTGACCCTTTCAAAAGCGTGTCGATAGCTCAAAAAGCTTGGCGGAAAGCTGTCGGCACCCTTTTTAGCACTTTTCGGCATGCTTTAAAAGCGTGGCAGAAAGCTTATTTTCTTGTAGTGAAGGTAAATAGTGGTTATATGATGTAACCACACAATTAGGCTTAAAACTCAAAAGCTTATGTATTCTTAGCTCAAAAACATATTCCAAAATATATAATTCAAGCAAGTTTCAACGAAAAAAAATCAACTCAAATTAATTTTTTGGAATGCTCTATAGATAAATTTCTTGGAAAATTTCATTATTTTGACTAAGCTTATTATATATATGCAAACCAAGAAAATGCAACTGAAAATTCTAAAAGACCTAGTAATAAAATAAAAATAAATGAAATGTGAAAGTGTTTAGATTAGAAATTTTCACCCAAAAATTGGCCGATTGGTCAGACGACCTCCCCACACTTAAAAGTTTGTACTATCCTCAGTGCATTCGAAGACGAGAAAGGGGGTACGACGACTACATGGATTGCCACCTTCAGCTGGTGGGTCATTCGGCTGTTGCGTGTTCTTTCTTTCACTTCCCTTGTTGCTTGATGAATCCATATTTGACGATAAATTTTGGATTGAATTGAGTGGATTTCATTATATAAACCCACATTTATTCATCTAAATAGCATACTTTTGTGTTTTCTCTCTAAATTATGTCTAATTGTGAAAACATGCTATTTTGCACTTAATTTAATCAATTTTATTCCACTTTCATTCCATTCGATGCCTTGATATTTTTGATGAATGATTTCAGGTGTAATTGGTTTGAATGACTTGATAAGAGTGGAAGAGAAGCATGCAATTAGGAGAAAACATGAAGAAAACAAAGGAGAAACACACAGCCAAGTGTGCATACGCACAACATCCTGTGCGTACGCACAAGTCCTTGTGCGTGACTTCATTAAAAAGTCACGTGGCTCACATTTTGGGAAGATTTTGGCCCATTTCTAAAGGCCTTAGAGCATATAAGGAGGGCTAGCAACACACCATAGATACCATACAATAAACAACACTTAGGCATATTTTTAGGTAGTTTAGGGTAGTTTAGCTTAGTTTTTCTCCTTCAATTTTCCTTAGGGTTTAGTTAGGATTTATGCTACAAGTTTGTATTTTCCAATTTTAATCTTGGATTCTAGCTATTTCCATTGTAAGTATTTCTTAATTTTTCTTTTTATTATACTACTTGTTCTACACTTTCTTATAGTTTTAATTCACTTTATCATTACATATATACTTTTGGAATTTTGAGTTCTAGTTAATGAATTTGATGTTTAGTGGTTATTACATGTTATTTGAGTTGTCATTGTTGATTTTGTTTATTGGTTGTTCATAGTTTTAAGTATTTTTCCAATTTCCCCATATTTTATGATGCCTACCATGTGTTTGATGAAATGTCAATTTTAAATATGGAGCAGATTTTCATTCCTTGACTTAGGGAAACGAGTATATGGAATGCTAGAGTCATAATGTCCAACATTTAGTGATAATTCTTGGGTTGTTAGTTGTTCTTGTTTCCACTAACGCTAGTTTTTTACTAAGGTAATTAGTAAGTTAGCTAGGATTTGTGGATTAAGAACAATTATGCTCACTTGACTTACTCTTCGATGTTAAGGGTTGATTAGGTGAGATTAATCCATCATAATTATCATAGTTGTGGTTATGGCAAGGAAGGAATTCCATAACTCATCCCAAGTCGAGGTTCCATTTATGTTTTGAACCATATTTCCATCATTTTAAAGCATTACTTGTCCATATTACATAGATATTTCTTTTATTTCTTTATTGGTTTATTAATTGTAATTTTGATTGTTCTTTTATTTCTTAATTGCTTGCTTCATTATATAAAACCCCCTTGATCTCGCAACCAAAATTGTGCGCTTGTGGTCACTAGTTCTATTGTGACATCTCTATTTTAAACTTTGGTTGTGAGTTGCCTTGTCAGTTGGGACTATACATGCAATGCTAAACTCTATGTCTTTCCTTTTTGAGGGAGATATTTCCTAATCGACGATCCGGCACACACTAAGTTTTTGGCGCTGTTGCCGGAGAGCTAGTGCAATGAGTGCTATAATTTTGGTTGTTGTGAATATGTGAATTGTGTGAATAGATACTTTTTGGGTTGCTTGTTTGCTTTTGTTAGTAATTAGGATTTTGTTTCTTTTGTTAATTGATGTCTTTTGTTCTTATTTTCTATTTCTCTCTATGAGTTATCACCCTCTTTGTTTGGAGTATGGTTGTGATCATTTTGTAGGGAATGATAACTTCTACTTTGGGTTGCACCATGGGATGGAGAAATCAATTGAGGAAGGAGCAACCTGCTCCATATTACAATGAGCCAAACCCTTCCCAATGTACATACTCAAACCAAGGATATGGTGGATTTCATCTTGATTATGCACCTCCACCACCATATACCTATGACCCATACTTCCAACATAACCCTAAATCACCACATTTTCAAAGACTACACCACCACCACCATCCACCTCCTTACATACCACCTCAAGATACTCATCAACATGAATCACCTCCCACATATACAACTTTTCTCCCAAACAATGAAACCCCTTTTTCACCACAATGTGAAGTTCTCCAATCCTTGACCCAAGGGCAACAAGAGCTTCAAGATTTCCTCCAAGAGCAAGAAGAATTCCAAAGGACGCAAGTGCAATTCATGGCTACCATAGCCGAGGTGTTGAACCGCTTAGTCCTCCTACGCTCATCCGATCAAGGCACTCCTCTTGAAGAATGTGAAGGATCGACTAAAGGGTGTACTGAGGAGGAGAACGTGGAGCCTCAAAGGAAAGAAGAAGGGTTAGAGAATGAATTGCAACAAGAGGAAGAAAGTGAAGTATTTGAGTCGGAAGAGGTAAAGGGAGAATTGAGGGAGATTGATCAAGATATAGATTCCATCAATGATGATTCTTTGTCCGCATTGGTCAATCCACTCAATGATCTTGATAAACCTTTCCCTTTTAGATTTGAAGAAGATGTTGATGTGGACTTTACACAATCTCTAAAGTATGAATTAAGTGATGGGGAAGAGGAAGAAGAGGTTGGTAAGGAAGGAGTTGACAACCAAGAAGTAGAGGTCCTCATGCAAGAATCTAGGGAAACCATTTCGTTTCAAGAGCAAATTGAGTGGGTACCAATTTCACCGATGAATTTCATTGGCCCACATCAATATGATATCTTAGAGATGGACCATCAAATTAAGATCTTTCTTGGGTTGTTGATGAGCGGATATTTTATACGCTTTTTGGGGGTATTTTCATTATAGTTTTAGTAGGATTTAGCTAGATTTTAGTATAGTTTTATTAGTTTTTATGCAAAAATCACATTTCTGGACTTTACTATGAGTTTGTGTGTTTTTATGTAATTTCAGGTATTTTCTGGCTGAAATTGAGGGATCTGAGCTTTAATCTGATTCAGAGGCTGAAAAAGGACTGCAGATGCTATTGGATTCTGACCCTGCTTCACGGGAAATGGATTTTCTCGAGCTACAGAAACCCAATTGGCACGCTCTCAATTGCGTTGGAAAGTAGACATCCAGGGCTTTCCAGAAATATATAATAGTCCATACTTGGCTCGAGTTTTGACGATGAAAACTGGCATTGAACGCCAACTTTCTGCCCTATTCCGAAGTTAAACGCCAGAAACAGGTTACAAACCAGAGTTAAACGCCACAAACAAGCTGCAACCTGGAATTTAACTCCAAAAGAAGCCTTTACACGTGTAAAGCTCAATCCTCAGCCCAAACACACACTAAGTCGGCCCCAGAAGTGGATTTCTGCACTATCCATCTTAATTTACTCATTTTCTGTAAACCCTAGCTACTAGTTTAGTATAAATACTACTTTTAGAGACTAAGCTCTACTGTGTTTCGATGAATTAATGCAATTACTACAGTTTTCCATTCAATCACGCTTGTCTCTATTCTAAGATATTCACTCGCACTTCATCCTGATGAATGTGATGATCCGTGACACTCATCACCATTCTCAACCTATGAACGCGTGCCTGACACCCACTTCCGTTCTACCTTAGATTGAGTGTATATCTCTTAGCCTCTTGGCTTATGATCAGAGTCTTCGTGGTATAGGCTAGGACTATTGGCGGCCATTTCTGAGATCCGAAAAGTCTAAACCTTGTCTGTAGTATTCTGAGTAGGATCTGGGAGGGGATGACTGTGATGAACTTCAAACTCACGAGTGTTGGGCGTAGTGACAGACGCAAAAGGATCAATGGATCCTATTCCAACATGAGTGAGAACCGACAGATGATTAGCTGTACAGTGACAGCACATTTGGACCATTTTCACTGAGAGGACGGATGGTAGCCATTGACAACGGTGATCCACCAACATAAAGCTTGCCATGGAAGGAGCCTTGCGTGCGTGAAGAAGAAGACAATAGGAAAGCAGAGATTCGGAAGACAAAGCATCTCCAAATCCTCAATCTGTTCTCCATTACTGCATAACAAGTATTATTTATTTTATGTTAATTACTTCTCATAAACCCAACCATGTTTATTATTAATTTCCTGACTAAGAATTACAAAATAACCATAGCTTGCTTCAAGCCAACAATCTCCGTGGGATCGACCCTTACTCACGTAAGGTATTACTTGGACGACCCAGTGCACTTGCTGGTTAGTGGTACGAGTTGTGAAAAGTGTGATTTATAATTCGTGCACCAGTTGTTGTATGGTGGAGAAAAGGGTGTTGGTTCCAAGTGAATCCAAGGTTCTTCAAGAAAACTAATTCAAGAATTGGAGTTCAAGTGGGATGTAAAGCACAATTGAGTGATTTTCGGAGAGTGTTGGGTTGCTTCAAGGGTAATTTGAGAGTTTGTTCATCCGGCTTGAAGCATAGAGATCAACAAGAAGGAGAACGGGAAACTAGAATATGGGATCCCAGAGGAGATTTGAAGTGCAGGCTTGGATGGAGATTCAAGGAGGAATGGAAACATAAGCCACCATAACAAGAGTTTTCTCAAAACTTCCAACTTAAGGACTTTAAATAAAAGTGCTAAGTGGGAGACACCCCACCATGGTAACATCTTTCTAACCCTTTTCTTTGTTTGTAGTTTTATTGCATTTTTGCTTGTCTTAGCTAGCTTAGAATTAGTTTAATTTTGAGCTTAGTGTAACACTCTAATTACCCTAAGCCTTACCTCACGTCATAAAGCAAAGGTTAATCAAAGATTACGACAATTCTAAATCTTGTACATAAATACATATAAAAAGTAATAATAATTCTAGAAGCCCGATGAAGAAATAAGCTCAAAAATAGAGTTTTAAAAGTGCAAAACGTTCACACGAAGCTACGCTAATCGAGGCACAAGATCTACGAACAGATATCAAGACATACATATAGATATATCAAAGTATAATAGTCATAAGGATCTAGCCGCCGCCCGCGGAGTTTAAGCCGGCTAGTTATATACAAACATATAGAGTTTTGAAAGTTAAATAGCTTATACAATATTTCTCTCAAAGTAAGCCTCTAAGGCATAGATAAATACAAAAGTGAGAGATCTAATCAAAATAAATCAAAAGACTTCAAAACATAGCAAGGATCTTCCGCTCTGTCACCATCAATGCAACTCACCGAGGTGGGTTGCGACCTGCATCTGAAAAACAACAACAGAGTACGAAATGAGAACCGGAGGTTCTCAGTATGGTAACATTCCCCAGTGATGTAAGATATAAGACTCCTGGACGCATGATGAGCGGATATTTTATACGCTTTTTGGCATCATTTTCATATTGTTTTAGTTATGTTTATATTTTCATAGGTTTTAGTGCTAAATTCACATTTTTGGATTTTACTTTGAGTTATTGTGTTTTCTGATGATTTCAGGTAATTTTTGGCTGAAATTGAGGAGTTTTGGCAAAGTCTGATTCAGAGGCAAGGAAAGCGTAGTAGATGCTGTCAGATTCTGACCTCTATTCACTTAAATGAGCATTTCTGGAGCTACAGAGGTCCAAATAATGTGCTCTCAACGGTGTTGGAAAGCTAACTTCTAGAGCTTTCCAGCATTATATAATGGTTTATACGTTTCCTTGAAGGAGCCTACCCATATTGGGCATTGAACGCCAAGGAGTTACCCCCTTTCTGGCGTTCAATGCCCCAAAAAAACCTAAGCCAGCATTGAACGCCACATTCCACCCCATTCTTGGCGTTCAACACCACCAAGAAGCACAAGGTAGCGCCAATCACCCCCCAATGGGCGTTCAACGCCCATTCCTTTAGTTGGACACCAAGCTTTGCCCAAGTACTCAACCAAAGTGGGCTCAAGAGTGGATTTTCACACCTATAGTCTAGTCTATCATAATTTTGTAGTTATTAGTTATTAGGTTATTATATATAGAAGAAGATCACCCTTGTTTAGGATCTTCTTCCACTTCTTTCGAATTCACATTACTTTCTGTAAGCTATGAGCTACTAAACCTCCTAAGTCAGGGTTAGGAGCTCTGCTGATTCTCATGGATTAATAATATTACTATTTCTATTTTAATACACGTTTGATTCCATTCTCTTGTGCATTTTCATTCTTCATCTCATGAATTGAGGATGAACCGTGACAATCATCCTTGTTCTACATGGGTTTCGTGTGAGTCCTGACCTGGACAGCATTGAACCATAGCTAGAGAATGCACTGCGGATTCCAAGAGAGTGCCTGGGTGACTTTGGATAAGTGACATAAAATCCTGTTAACCATGGGTTGCTGAGGTCTCTGTGGCATTAAAGGTAGAGTCTGAGAAGCAACATTCCCTGATCCGGAAGATCCGACCTTGTCTGTGGCGTTTTGAGTAGGATCACGAAGGGGAATGGATTGCTTAGGTCTTCACCTTTGGCTATAGTGGGAAGCCATGAGTTAACTTGATGAGAGGACATGAGTTGCTCGGATATGGTGGACTGCTATGGTTTAGAAGAGGCTAACTTGATGAGGATGCTACATGAGTTAGTCAATTATGGATGCCATTGAATAAACCACTCGTTATTGAAGTAGACAGTAAGAAAAGTTAATCCGGAAAGTATACGCATCTCTGAAGCTTTAACTGAACCTTTATCACTATTTTCACAATCAATCTGGTATTTCCTTCTTTACTATTTCGTTTATGCTTTCAAATAAACAACCATCTTTTCTAATCGCCTGACTAAGATTTACAAGGTAGCCATTGCTTGCTCAATCCGACAATCTCCGTGGGATTCGACCCTCACTCACCTGGGTTATTACTTAGACGACCCGGTGCACTTGCCAATTCATCTATGCGAAACTTGCGGAGTTCAATTTCGCGCACCAATGCCAGAGGCAATCCTAGAGCTTCATATTCATCAAGAGATTCAGACTTAAAACATAAGTGCATTTAAAACCATTACTTAAAACCCTAGAGAAAAAATAAGGGGATCTAACTTAGTGGATTTCGAATCTAAGAATTCTCCGTTGTCCCACAGCCTTCGCCTGCCTAACCGCCATGCGATCCCATCGCCACCGCCTTCCGAACCTCCTCAATCCCAGTAGAATACACAGATAATTACAATGTAAGTAAAGCACAAGTATAAGCATGTATATCAAGTAATTCAATAAGCATTTAGGCATGTTAAACACTTAGGCACACAATACAAGTTGGCAAAGCAATCAAACAAATAGAATATGTATATGATGAATGCCTGTCCTATTTGGCTGTGATATCACATTGTCGGTTCAACTGCCAATCCGACACATCTCCATGGAGATGTCACCCTTCGGTCTTATAGTGGTAACCCCTGAGATATCGCGCCCGGAACATGGTCTAGGATATAGTGCCTGCACACTCTAGTGATTCCGGAGGGATGTGAGCGGGATATTTTTGCCACGGACCTCACATCTCAATGTAAGCGGAACTAACCACCGCCCTTACGTCGCCGCTGCGACCTCGACAAGCCGGATTAACCACCGTCCTTACCAAGCGCATAACGTCTCAACAGTCTCAATTTAAAAATTATTACATCAGTGGTTTTCAAAAATCATTTCATTCAGTAATCAGTAGTTCACCACTTCCACAATTCATTATCAGTAATCATCAACACAATACTCTGCTTTCTCACTCAACCAAATCCGTCCTCAGTACCCTAGAAACCTAAGTCTCCATTTTCTAAACTTTTTGTAAGAAAATACCTAATTGATTTCACCTAAAGCCTTCTCTATGTTCTTACACCTAAAAACAAGATAGAAAGTCTTAGATAAATGTCACAGAAGTTCACAAGATTGCCGAGAAGGTAAAACAGTTAAAAACAAGATTTTTATTGAAAAACAGGGCAGGGTATGCGTAAGCACAGGGTTGTGCGTATGCATTCCCCAAGGAGTTTTCTAAAAGTGTACGTACGCATAAAGGTGTCCGTACGCATAGTAAGTAAAAGTTTCCATTCTGCGTACACGCACATACGTGTGAATGCCCTCAAAAGAATGCACCTTTCAACGTGTGCATGTGCACGATATTGTGTGTACGCACAACTTGCAAATTTCGTAGGGTGTGTGTGCGCACCAGAGTGTGCGATCGCCCTCAACAGAAGGCATGTCCTTGTGTGTGCGTGCGCACAAGCGTGTGCATTCAAAAGTTTTCAAAAATTCACAGGTTGTGCGTGCGCACAAAGGTGTGCATACGCACAAGTCATGACATTTCCCCTGCTCCGAGCACCCGCACAGCAGTGTGCGTGCGCATACAAATCAAAACTCACAATTTCTGCAACATCACAGAAATCAGATTTTGACACCAACTTCAAACGATCATATCTTCCTCTACAAATTTTGGATATCTACAAAATCTATACCGTTTTAAAGCTCCTTGAATTATCTTTAATTTGATATAAAATTTCTTCAATTTCAAAAACCATGAAAAAGGTATGATTCGTCAAAGTTCACCCAAAAGCTGTTTTTCACCAAAGTTCACTAAGTTCTCAACATCTTATAATTCACAACCAAACTAATTCAAAACTTATTCCATCTCACCATAAAACACTACCAAATACTATACTTTACCTTTCCATCACATTTCAACCAATTCAACTCCTATATCAATCAATTCCACCTCTATAACCCATCAATTCCATAATTTGCACATCAATATCCAATATTAACAACTTGCACCAAATATCACTTTTCATAAGCTTCATTTATCATACATCATCATAGTTCTCATCTCAACACATCAAAACTATCACAAGCATTAACATCATCACACATTATCAATTTAACAAGACTGATGAGTGGAGATCACGATGGTTCGGAAATAGCAAAACAAATTCTTCGTTGGTAGTATAGTCCAAACCAACAAATTATCCTCAAAATCAAAGTTTAATATTTCTAATTCAAATTAATCGAGAGTAATGAAACCTCGGGTCGTTCTCCCTAGGAATGCAAAATGAAATGTTATGCTTTCGGTTGTTAAGAGAAAAAGGGGGGTTTTCAAGCAAGAATTGAAAGATTAAAAGAACTAAGCAATGAGTAAAATTGATGTAAATGCAAGTAAAGGGAAAGACAAGATCAAAACTTAGTGAAAATGATATAAATGCAATAAAGAGCCTTGACTTGGGAATGAGTATCCAAGGAGTCCTATCATCGGCATAACCACAACTATGGTAATTATGATGAGTCAATCTCGCCTAGTTAACCCCAACCATCGAGGAGTAAGTCAAGCAAGCATAATTGACCTTAATCCATAAGTCCTAACCAACTTACCAAACTAGTTGATAAAAGGCTAGTGTCAATGGAAACAAGAGTCAACTAACTACCCAAGAATTACCACTAAATGTCAGACATTATGACTCTAGTATCCTAGGAATTCAAACCACATGCCAAGGTGAGAAAATCTACTCAAAATCTAGAGTTGGCATTTTCACAAACACCTTGTATACATAAAAGTAAAACATGGAAAATTGCAAAGTAAAATGGAAAACAATAACTAACTATCAACAAAACCAAACATGAACAAGCAATCAAACATAAAGAAAGCATGAAACAGTAAATTCATTAATCAAAACTTCAAGTAACACAAAATTGCAAATACGAACAAGTAACTTTAACCAAAAGGAAATGAAAGTAAAAATGCTTTAATTAAAGAGGAAATTGAGAGTACTTACAATTGAAGAAGTAAATTCACAAATCAAAGCTTGATGCTACAATGGAAATTGATAAACCCTAGGAGAGCAAAGCTATACTACTCCTACTCCTACTCCTAATTACTATGAAAACTATGTAAATTATGCTTCAATGCTTCCCCCCTTTGATAAGTGTTGAAGTCTCCTTTATATAGCACTCCAAAACAGCATTTTAGCCTTCAAAAAATGAGCCAAGGGCCTCCAAATTCGCGCAGTACGTGTTTCATTAATGAAATCACATGCAGGGACCTGTGCGGACGCACAGACGTGTGCATCCGCACACTCGACTGAAAATTGACCTATGCGTACACATAGGTGCTCGTGCGCACGGACACATGAAAATTCTCGCTTGTGCGCGCGCACGCAAGACTGTGCACTCGCATACTTCTCTGTGTAGGCTTTTCCTTGTTTTCTTCATGTTTTCTCCCTTGTACATGCTTTCTTCCATTTTTGCCCATCCATTCTTGCCTCCAAGGCCTGAAATCACTCACAAACTATATCACGGCATCGAACGACATAAAAGCGAAATTAAAAATAACTAATCTAAGCATTAAAACGCATGTTTTCACATTTTGAATCAAATTAGGGATCAAACACAAAAGCATGCTCTTTTGGTGCTTATGTGTGAGTTCATGTGCTAGAATCCATCCAAAATTGAGTCAAAATATATTATCAAATATGGACTCATCAAAGACCATCATGCATTATCAAATCCAATAATCAATACAATCCAACCTATCCTATGTGTCACTAGCCTAAGTGTCCAAAAATATTATATATTACATAGAGTAAACCGAAATCATACCTTGGCTGATTCCCAATATGCCAAAAACCAAAGATTAAGTCCAAACAAGCTTCCAATTAAATCACCAACTCACATTCCAAGCTCCAAATCAACTCCAACAAGTGCAAGAACTTAACTAAAATCATATAGATTACCATAAATCAATACCTAGGGTTTCTAATTACAAAAATTCATAAGGTAAAGAGTTTCCTTACCTTTTTCCATGGTGTTTAGGGAACAAACCACCAATAGCCCAACCTTAGAGACCACCTAATCAATCAAAACACAAAAAATTCACTCAAAACCAAAACTCAAAAATTCAAATTTCTTACGGCAGAGGAAAGGAGATGAAATTTCAAAATATTACCAACAAAAGTTAGATAGAACTAACGGGTTTGGTGAGAGCTTCGTGTAGCCACTGACGACACGCGAATCGGAGCACCGTAGTTCGAGATGTGATGGATTGAATGTGGATGTGAATAGTAACTTTCCGCTTTTCTCTAACTTAGGTTGCAGCTATTGTGTTATGTTATTATGAAGTGTGGTGAGGCTAAAATGGCCTCACTTAAGGTTATATATATGTTGGGCTTGGGCTCGGTCCAACCCGTAAGCATTTATTGGCTCGTTTGGCCCAATTTCGGGGCAAACCTTTAAAATAAAAGCCCGGTTTTCAATTTTAAATGTTTTCCTAAGGTTTTCTACTATTTTTATTTATTCTCGCATGTTACCAGACCGATTTAAGCCGGTATTGCTGGTTAATTTACCGGTTCATGTTTTTACGCCGTTTTTCCGCAGAAAATTACATTTTCCAACTCAGAAAAATCTACTGAGTCCAAAAATCATATCTAAAATTTCTAATTCACATTCTAAGTTTTTGGATCCTATTTTGGACAATCAGAAAAACTTGCGTCTTGTGCGTACGCACCGACCTGTGCGTACGCACACTTGTCTTCACAGCCCTTGTTGGGAGCGCTCACACTTCTCTGTGCATGAGCATCCCTGTCTTTCTCGCCCTATGTGCTTGCGCACAAGCTTATATATATGCACACCAACCCCAAATCCTGCATCTTGTGCATACACACCCAGTTGTGCGTACGCACACCTGTTTGCCACCCTTCTACCCGGAGCGCTCGCACCTCTTTTTGTGTGCGCACCTTAGCCTTTTTCCTCTCTATGCCTACGCACGCTAGTTTGTACGTATGCACGCTAGTTTGTACGTACGCACACATGATCCTTCTCCAAGGTTTTATCTAAAAAAAAAGAAGAAAGTTCTTTTGTGCGTATGCACATTTCTTAGTTGCCCTTCTGCTCAGGGTGTTTGCACATGTGTGTGCGAGCACACACCTTCCATTCTTCACTAAGTGTGCGTACGCACAAATGTTTGTGCAAACACACAAGTGCTGTTTTAGGCATACTTTTAATTGCACTTTAGGTTAAGCCCTAACGCACTTCTGCGCCCCCTCCATCTCTCTCTTTTCTTACTTTTGCCCTATTTTCTACTTATTCTAGTTAGTTTAATTGCATTTTATTGTTTACTTTAGTAATTATATTAGATTTGGTTTAGTTGTTTCTTAATTAAATAAGTTGCAAATGTTTGCTTGATGTTGATTGGGTTGCTTCTTGCTTAAAATTTGGCATACTTTTTGATGAATTTGTGCACTATGCATTAAGTCTTTGTTTAATTGCCTGAATGAACTTTGAGTTTAATTCATATGTTGTAGCTATCATATGCTGTAAACTATATTTTTGTTTGGCATACTATTCATTGTGCACTTTTGAATCATTTATGATGTTATGTTGGATTGAAATTTCTATAATGTACTTGTTTGTTACTTTGAGTTGCTAGCACCAAATTTGATAGGAAAATTACCATTGGGTTCCATATTTGGTGGAGCTTTTAACAAGTGCATTGAATATTCGTGAATTGAATTGACCTCCTTGTTCATCATGGTTTTTAAATCAACATAATCACATTCCAAGGTACTTGTTTGTTTTTAATGCTTTGCATTTGTTTGAGTGACTTGACTTGATTTTTATCAAGCGTGTCACTATTTGCAACAAGAACCTTGTCTGTGTGATTATTTCCTTGTTTTTGAGGATGAATAAGTAATTCCCTTTTCATTGTGGAATTGGTTATTGTTTATTGTGCTACCTTATTTTAATCTAGCGATTCACTTGTACAATTTCAATATCCAATATCTCATATTCAATTCACTTTATTTGTGGTTACCTAGGTTTGTTTGTGACTTATCTCTTGCTTATTCTTTATTTGCAACCTAAGCTACTTAATTGAGGAACATATGCTATTTCTTTTGATTGTGTGGTTACCGTTTTTATCTGGCCAGTGTGTGTGTTCTAAACCGTGCGCACATTTAGAATGCACACATTGTCTTCTATCAGACCACACTCATATGAACTCTTTCTCAATTCTTGTTTATTTGTTTTATACATTAGCCTGTACTCCAGTGCCCACCAGCTGAAGGTGGAACCTCTTAGATCTTCATCTCCCAGATTATGTACATGCACGGAGGACCGTGCAATAATTAAGTGTGGGGGAGGATCCACAACTTTAGGGAGTAAATTTATTTTTCTAAACACTTTACACTATTTTCTAGCTTTTAGTAGTTATGAATTTTGTGAATATTTGTTTATTATTTCATTGCATTGCACTTTTCTTAGCTAATATATATATTTTAGCTAGCTTATAGCTTTATAGCAGTAAATATTTGCATGTTGCCTAGTATAGAAAATAAGTTTGGTAAAAACAACAAAGGATTTTCAAGAAATCTCTTTTAGGGCGTTCCATTGATTAGATTTAAAAACTTGTTTTTCAACTTGCTTGAAGTATTTTTTTTTATGGAACATAGAAAAGAGCTAGAACAAAACACCTAGTAAGATTTGAGCTTTAATTGTGTGGTTGCACATTTTCAACCACAAATTTTTTTCTTGTGTGCTATACTCCTTTTATGATTGTGATTTTAGATTTGCTTAAGTTTTTATGTCTTATATTTGATGTTTTGAATGCATTTAGTATGATTGAGGCCATTTTTGAAATTAAAACTCACTAACCCATATGGCCATACCCTCATATCTACCTTTGTAACCCACTTTTGAGCCTTTTTATCCCCTTTTGTTCTAATTTTAAGCAATCGAAAAACCATTAATGTCCATGAATTATATCTTTGATTAGCTTGGGTTGAGTAGTTTGTGTTACTCAAGTGTGGGGAAAAATTTTTGGAGAAACATTGGTAGTAAGTTTACTTTAGGTATTCATTGAGAAATTTTGGAAAAATAGGTAAACACTTATGCATTCATTGCTTAAAACATATGCATCTCTTTTTGATGATACAAGAAAAATTTTGGTGTATATACTATGTTTAAAAAAAAGAGAAAAAGAAAAGAAAAGAAAAAATGAATGATAATAACAATGCTAAATAAAGAATGTATATGTGTATGAATTAGAAAGAAGATGCATGAGTGAATGTGAGAAAGGAGATGAATGGGAAGTTAGGTTGTCTTCTTTGTTGTAAATAAGTTGATATAGGATTACGTGGGATACTTGAGCTAATCAAAGATCCAATCTACTAGTCCACTTAACCATATTAATCCTACCCTTACCCTAACCCCGTTACAACCCTCAAAAGACCTCATGATATTTGCATTCATGCATCATGTAACACCCTACCACACAGAGTCTTATGCTTAAGTCATAAAACAGAGGTGGCGAGGTATTACGACCTCTAAAAATAAAATTTAGTATTTATAGTAGTGTGAAAAATTTTTATAATTAGGAGCCTTTGGAGAAAAAGGGGTAAAACAAAATCGTTAAATTGCAAAGTGCAATACTCCGATCGATAACGTAAATGAAGCAGATAAAGGATAAGCTAACGCAAGTATATATATAAGAGAGTGCCAAAAGTACAGATGTCAAGGCTCAAGACTCGGTTTGCGAAGAGAACCAGCCTGAGCATAGAAGTATACATACATATATATAAAGTAGGAAATCCCAAAAGAAACCCAAAAGACAAGCTACAGAACCTGTTTCTCTAAAATAACCTCTAAGAGGAGTTAATACAGTATATATATATATAAATACAATGGAGATAATAAGTATCTATGTAAGTACATAAAACCAAAATAAAGTCTCGAGACCTAAGGATCTTCGCTAAAACAGAAGTCTCCAGCATGCCTCAGCGAGGAGCCTCAGGTCCTGCATCTGAAAACCAAAAAATCCGCATGGGTGAGAATCGGAGGTTCTCAGCATAGTAATAGTGCCCAAATATCTAACATATAATATCCTGGGAAAGCTGAAGGCAATCCGAGAACTCCCAAATTTATAATTAAAGCATATAAGCCTAACTAAACCATGAGAATCCAAAATAGGCAACTAACTAAGGATCTTCAGTTTAACTAAAACTCCTCTTTCCAAACCCTTCGAACCTCCCAGCCGCCACCAGTAATTTAATATCGCAAACACAATTATATCAAACAAAGAAATGCACAAATTGGAAGCAGATACGGCAGCTAGACAATTAGCAAGTAATTATGCAGTCAAGTAGGCATTCCAAACAAATCACATATAATGCATATGATGTATGCCTGCCCTAGTGGCTGATGAGTCTCATCTGTCGGTTATAAAGCCAACCCAACAAGTCTTGGTAGCTAACCATTGGACTGTCCCTCTGTCATGTATCCCCAACTCGAGTTATTCACAAACATAATCATAATTCATATACAACATCCTTATTGGTGTTTATCCACGGGGGCGAGCTCATCCGGAACTTTCACAGTGTCTGGCCACACCTACGACATAGGGTCAGCAGAGTGTCGAGTCTCAACCTGGAGCACGTGGTGGCTAGCCACTGGTTTCACCCAGGGAAACTCGTATCTCAGATAGGTGGAGTGCAACAATCACAATATCAATAAATCAGTATATAAGCATTCATTCTCAACCATAAATCAACATTCATCTCAGCCATCCGGCTTAAAATCATAATTTATAACCAGCCATAAACCATCATCACATATAGCCATAAACCATCATCACATATAGCCATTCGGCTCAAATCATACACAGCACTCCACCATCCTTTCCAACAACTCATACAATCCTCATTGGTCATAATACCTCAATATTTCCCTTTTCTTCATCCACAAGTTACCCCTCCCCTAGTTTCTTCTCAATTACTAGGAATTTTATATTGATTTAGGACTTAAAGGATGAAAATGGGGGTTTAGAAGCTTGAAATAGGGTCTCGGAAGATTACGAGCTAGCTGGGAAGGTGAAACATTTAAAAACAAGGTTGTTATAAGAAAATAGGGCAGTGTTCGTATGCACAGGGGTGTGCGTGCGCACGCCCAGAAGGATTTTCGGAAAGTGTGCGTGCGCACAAGGTAGTGTGTACGCACAGAAAGCAAAATTTCCATTGTTGAGTGCACGCACAAGACGTGCAAACGCCATCAACAGAATACACCTCCCAACGTGTGGGTGCGCACAGCTTGCAAAACTTCGTTGGTTGTGTGTGCGCACAGAGCATGCTAATGCTCCCAGCAATAGCCATGTCCCCGTGTGTGCGTGTTCACAAGGCTGTGTGTATGCACAGTTTCAAAAATCCACGGGGTGTGCATGCGCACAAGGCTGTGTGTGTGCACACATACCAGAAATCACAAATTCTGCAGCATTTACAGAATTTAGATTTCAGACACCAACTTTCAACAATCATATCTCTTTCCACAGAATTTAGATTTCCACAACATTTAAACCATTTTAAAGCTTGTTAAATTATCTTTCATTTGATATAAAATGCGTTAAATTTTAAAAGCGGTAGCTCAAGATATGATCCATTGAAGTTCATCAAAATTTCATTTTTAATAAAGGTCACAAACTTCCAATTTTCAAAACATGCACTTCCAAATCCTTTTTAAACCAACCAAAACTTACGAGAAATCAACCTCAAGCCTCCTTAACTCATATTTTAACATTTTTATTAAATTTACAATCCACCAATCCACCATTTTGACCAATCTCAATCAAAAACTCAATTTCAAACAAAATATCGTATCATGTATTTTTCCTCATCTCAAGTTCCAACAATACCAATTCCATCAATCATCAATACATACAATCAATATCATCCTCATCATCATGGTTTCACCCACAATTCAATCTCAACCAATCATTATGCATATATTAAAACATGCATATCTCTCATACATCATATCATCAAAACATCCAAGATCTACTAATCACATACATAACAACACAATTCATCTCAACCAATCAACAACATCAATAATTTAAATCCTATCTTAGGGTCTCTAACCTAAGTTTTCATACCACATTACATTTTAGATACAGGAAACCGAAACTATACCTTGGCTGATTCCCGTTCAACCCGGAACACTTCCAAATCCAACTTTCAAGGTCCCAAAACTTCACAACAGATTTTTAAGCTTATTGCTCCACTCTAAGGCTTTCCAAAACCATCAATCAAGCTTCAATACACATATATACACTACCTAAACCACAATATCACACCCAAACACAAAAACTCAATCACTAAATCACAAAATTCCAAGTGTTTAGCTTAGGGTTGAGAATCTTACCTTACCCAAAGATCAAGGAGGCAAGACTAAGCCTTCCCTTCAAGCTAGTTGGATTCTATCACTCAAAAACTCACAAATCTCAACATTTTTACCCATAAATTTTGAAAATCAAGGCTGGAAGAACTGAGATGAGAACATGGTTTACCTCTTTCACAACCTTATGGGCTTTGTAGAGCTCGACGCCACGGTTGCGTGGCCGCAAACGGTACGACGATCGGAGCTCCGGATCAAAAGTTATGATCAATTGAAGATTGAAGTGAATTTGGAAAAGGGTTTCAAGCTTTGCCCCTTTTCCGTTGCTGTGTTTCGGCGTGTGTGAATTTAGAATGGGGAGCGAAGGGGTGTGCCCTTCATTTATTTGGGCCCAATACGAGTCTGGTTGGCTCGGTTTGGCCCAATCTTGGGTCGATTTTTTTAAAATTGGTGTCAAAATTCTCATTTTAATTTTTTCTATCATATTAAGCCATAAAAATCACATTTTTAATTTTCTAGAACAAATTTTAATTTATGGGTTAATTAGTCATTAATTAGCTGGGATTTACACAACAAGTATTTGTTGATTGTTAGATGACTAGCAAATCCTAGAAAACTTGATTAAAGAAGAATTGAGTAATTAAGCCCTAAACACTGAGCGATTAGAGCGTATACATATCCGGTGAGGGGTTCGATTGCTCACTTCTTTGATTCCTTCTCTTACCTTGTGTTTTCTTGCAAGTTGTGGAATTAGTTTTTGAAAACCTCAATTCAAATATTTGGATGTTGATCATATTTTCATTAATTCCTTGCCTTGGCCCTAATGATCTATTTTAGATTAATTGGAAATCTCTTGTTTGTTTTTTCCAAACTCAATAGGGAACCTTAGTATAGATATAAGTAGGTAATATTGAACATATTTGCATTCATGTAGGTAGTTGCATTGAATAAGTTACTTGCCCTTTTATCCTCCTCGTTTGATTGTGATTAGCATCAGGACATGCTATTGTTTAAGTGTGGAAAAATTGATAAATCCACATTTGACGATAAATTTTGGATTGAATTGAGTGGATTTCATCATATAAACCCACATTTATTCATCTAAATAGCATACTTTTGTGTTTTCTGTCTAAATTATGTCTAATTGTGAAAACATGCTATTTTATGCTTAATTTAATCAATTTTATTCTACTTTCATTCTATTCGATGCCTTGATATTTTTGATGAGTGATTTCAGGTGTAATAGGTCAGAATGGCTTGATAAGAGTGAAAGAGAAGCATGCAATTGGGAGAAAACATGAAGAAAACAAAGGAGAAGGACACAGCCAAGTGTGCGTATGCACAACATCCTATGCATACACACAAGACCCTACGTATGACTTCATTAAAAAGTCACATGGCTCGCATTTTGGGAGGCTTTTTGGCCCATTTTTTAAGGCCTTGGAGCATATAAGGAGGGCTAGCAACACCATAGATACCATACAATAAACAACACACATAGGCATATTTTTAAGTAGTTTAGGGTAGTTTAGCTTAGGTTTTCTCTCAATGTTCCATAGGGTTTAGTTAGGGTTTATGCTATAAGTTTTCATTTTCCAATTTTGATTTTGGATTCTAGCTATTTCCATTGTAAGTATTTCTTAATTTTTCCTTTTATTATACTACTTGTTCTACACTTTCTTATAGTTTTAATTCACTTTATCATTACATATATACTTTTGCAATTTTGAGTTCTAGTTAATGAATTTGATGTTTAGCGGTTATTACATGTTATTTGAGTTGCCATTGTTGATTTTGTTCATTGGTTATTCATACTTTTAAGTATTTTTCTAATTTTGCCATGTTTCATGAATATGCCTACCATATGTTTGATGAAATGTCAATTTTAAATATGGAGTAGTGGAAGAAGGTTTTTGTCGGCTAGGAATTTTCACAAAATGATTCCGTTACAAGTATAATCCAAACCAACAAACAACCTTCAATCAAAGTTTAATTTTGTTTTTCACAAGTATAAATCCCAATAAAAATCGAGAGTATTTAAACCTTGGGTCGTCTCACAAGAAATTGCAATGAGGTTCTCAATTATTAGCTATGAAGGAACAAGGGGGGCTTGATTTAGTGATTGACAAGAAAAGTAAATAACAAGAAAGTAAATGACAATTAACTAATAAAGGAAAGGAAAAGAACTCTTGGCTAAGGCATAGAAATTGAGATCACTATCCTTGTCTAACAACCAAATATTGAAAATTATAAGGGACCAAACCCATTAAGTCTACTTCTATGCTTGAAGTATGTCAAATAGGCTTGATCAACACCAACCCATAAGTCCCAATCTAACTACTAATTGGCTTAGTAGTAGATTAGTGTCAATGGGTATCAAATTGACCAACAAGGGTTCTCAAATCACCAATTCAATTAGACCCAATGACTCAAGGTCACCCAAGTCCCTTAGCCTAGGACAAGAGTGTAGAAAACTACTCTATAACTAGTGAAAACATTTTATCAAACACCTAGAGTGTAGTAAAAGTAAACATCACAAAATGCAAGAATTAGTAGAAGCCATAACTAACATAAGCAAGAAATCAACAATAGCAACTAAGATAAACATAAAAAGACATGGATGCATAAAATTGCATTAAAGAAAATAAAAATCTAAAAGGGTTCATGAAAGTAAAAATGGAAACATAAAGAAATGAACAAGAAAACTAAGAAAATTAAGACAATAGAACAATAAAATATAAAGAGAGTTGAACTAAAAACAAGAATTAAAAGTTGGATCTAAGAAAATTTGACCTAAACTACCCTAAATTATAGAGAGAAGGGAGAGCTTCTCTCTCTAGAATTCTAACCTAAAACATGGTGAAAAACTAAACTATGACCACTCCCCCTATTCCCTTCCAATTCTTGGGTTTAAAAGCATTAGAAATGAGTTGGATTTGGGCCTCCTTGAGCTCAGAAATCGCCCAGCGTATTGCCTTTAATGAGGTTATGTGCCGCTTGTCATGCGTACGCATGGGTCACACGTACGCGTCACTGGCAACTTTCCTTGTCACGCGTACGCGTAGGCCACGTACACGCGTCGCTGGCAGATTTCCTTCCCACGCGCACGCGTGGGCCACGTACACGCGTCACTGACAGATTACCAAAATTTCATTTCTTCATGAATTCTCAATTTTTGCATGCATTTTCTTCATTTCTTCAACCCAATCTTTGCCTTCTAAACCTGAAATCACTTAACAAACATATCAAGGCATCGAATGGAATTAAAGTGAATTAAAATTAGGAAATTAAGAGCCTAAAAAGCATGTTTTTAACCATTAAGTACAATTAGGAGAATTTCATGAAACTATGCTATTTCATTGAATAAATGTGAGATAAGTTGATAAAATCTCCTAAATTCAACACAAGATAAACCACAAAATTGTGGTTTATCAAACCTCCCCACACTTAAACTAAGCATGTCCTCATGCTAAACCAAGAAAGACAAGAAATAGGGTATGAACATTTATTTAATGCAAATAAACTATATGCACCTATCTACATGCATGCAACTAAATGCAAAATGTTTCTACCTACTTGGTTAAAAGTAAATCAATCTCCAAGAACACATATGAATATGTAAGGCTAACGTAGTATGATGATTCATGAATTCCACCAATTCAAATATTAAAATGAAGTTCAAATAGACTTTCAAGAAGAAAGCTCATGAAAGCCGGGAAAAAGGAATTGAGCATCGAACCATCATCGGAAGTGTATCCGCTCTAGTCGCTCAAGTGTATAGGGTTGATTCACTCAATTCTCCTCTAATCATGCTTTCCAAGATTTATTTTTCATCTAACAATCAACAATTATTCAATGTATGCATACATTTATCATGAGGACTTATTTACAGGTTGTAATGGGGCTAGGGTAAAGGTAAGGATATATATATGGCTAAGTGAGGTTAAAATTTGCATCTTTGATTAGCCTAAGCTCTCACCAAACACATATAACAACCTATACAATTCTAATACACCAGCTAGCTACCAATGATTCCCACTTTTTTTTTCATATACTCATGCATTCTCTTCAATTCACATTCCATATGCATTGTCATTATTACTTTGCTTTGGGGTATTTTTGTCCCCTTTTTATTGCTTTTCTTTTTCTCTTTTTCTTTTCTTTTATTATTTTTTTCTTTTACTTTTCTTTTTTTTTATTTTTCATACTAAAGTGTATACAAGAGTTTCAATGCACATGGTTTACATAATTAATACATGAGTGTATACCCAATTCCCAAAATCTTCAACAAAAATACATACATACACTTTTATCTCACCCAATATTTCCAATTTTTCCAAACATGAATGATAAACACTCTCACTAGCCTAAGTTAATCAAAGATCCAAATTAAGGACATTTATTTATTTTTTACTTATGGGTAGTGATGTGCTAAAATTAAGAATAAAAGAGGTTTAGCATAGGCTCAAAATTGGCTAACAAAGGTGGATGAAAGGGTAAGGCCATTTGGGTAAGTGAGCTATTTGAAATGAGGGCCTCAATCATATAAATGCATTCATACACAAAATAATAGACATAAAGAATCAAACAAATCAAAAATTGCAATCATAGAAAGGGAATAATATACACAAGAATGAATATAGTAGTTATATGATGTAACCACACAATTAGGCTCAAAATCTCACATGCTTATGTGTTCTTAGCTCAAAAAATATGTTCCAAAATTAATTCTTTCAAGCAAGTTCAACAAATTTTTTTTAATTCAAATTGGTGGGGTGCCCTAAAACAGTTTTCTTGGAAAAGAAATCATCACTTCAACTAAGTAGTCCTAGCAAAAAAGAAGTGGTGGAATATATACAAACTTTAACTATCATGCAACCTATCATGCAATGCAACAACTAGATAACAAAGAAGATTAAGAATTGGTGTTGGAAAAAGAAGTAGTTACCCACGGAGGTCGGTCCTGGACCTCCCCACACTTAAAAAGTGCACCGTCCTCGGTGCATGAAAAGATGAGCAAGGAGTGAGTATGGAAAGTCGGACTCCTCCAAGGTGGGTATTCACAACTGATGAGATTCTACAAAGGATTGTGCAGAGGGACTTTTCGTTCACCCCATTTAGAAGCTTTTTCTTTCCCTCCTTGGTGGCTGACTTAAAAGAAGAGAAAAAGAAAGAAGATTAAGCCCACAAACAAAGATATCAAAACAAATAGAACACAAGTGGTGGCTAATACCAAATAAGAGTGAGGTTCTTAACTATATGGTAGCTACAACATGTGAGTGAGAAAGCAATATAAGCAAAGGGCATATCAACTAACACTTGATGCAAGAGTAAAGTTTAAGCATAAGTAAATGGCATGAAGAGAATACTCGGAAGCATCAAGTTCAAATGGGAAAGAGTGGGTCATGAAAGACAATATGAGGTCATATCAATGCACAAAGAATACAAGAGTTATAAAAGATTAAGCATTGATTTTAAGGTTTCATCACCCAACAATATCAAACAAGTCAAGAAGCACCAAAATAATTCAAGAAATTCTCAACAATTGAGTAGGAAAATTCAACATCAATATTAAAATAAGAAACTTAGAAAAGAAAATAAGAACAAGTTACAAAAACAAAATTAAAATGTAATGAATGAATATATGCAAATGCAATAAACAAAAGAAAATGAAGGATGAGAAAAATAAGAAGTGAAAATTTAAAAAGAGGGAGAAGGAGAAGTGGAGAAAAATGATTGAAAAATGTTGAGAGAAGTGAAAAAAAGAGAGATAAAAGAAATGGGAGAAGGAAAGAAAATAGAAGAAGAAAGGAGAACGAAGAAAGAAGAAAGAAGAAAAAGGAGAGAAGAAAGGAAAAGAAAACAGGGCAGAAACAGGGCGCGAAGATGATGCGCACGCATGGGCTGCGTGTGCGCGCGAAAAGCAAGAAGGGCAAGCGACATGTAAGCGTCAACCACGCGTAAGGTGACGCGTACGCATGGGTGTAAATCGTGCTATTCGCACAAAAGCCCCGCAACTCTAGCACAACTCTATGGTTTTTGTACTAGGAGCTCCAACATTATCATACGACGCGTGCGCGTCATCCACGCTCACGTGTGGGCTACGAAAAACACCGTGACGCGTACACATTAGGCACGCGTACGTGTGAGAGGCCCCCCTTCCCCCGGTTTTTTTAACGCATAAAAAAAGAAATAGGGCACTCCAATCCACTATATATATACTTAAAACCAATCAAAATGCAAAATTAACAAAATCTCTAACTCTTTTTTTGAAAAATTTTTCAAATACTATACTAGGCAATTCAAATAAAAATGCAATTCAAACAACTAACCTACAACTTAAGGCATAAATCTAATCAAACAAACTAACAACCAAAACACTAAAACAAGAATATGCAAAGAAGAAAACTACCTAACAATGGCAACTCAATTCATTCATTGATTATATATATAAGAGAATGGAAAGAGTTTACCATGGTGGGGGTGTCTTCCACCTAGCACTTTTATTTATTGTCCTTAAGTTGGACAATTGGGAGGCTCCTTGTCAAGGTGGTTTATGCTTGTACTCATCCTTGAACTTCCAAGGATGCTTGCTCTTCAAACGGTTGTCAGAATTGCCAACTGACTTCACCAAGCTTGGGTGAAGTTGTTCACAAGATATGAGTTCCCAAAATTGGCATTCATGTTGTGATCCGGGATCCTATATCTTATTTTCACACCCATCTTCAAGTTGATCATCGTGATTCCATCCGGGTGGTAGGCACATAGAATTCTCATTGGAATACCAAATTCTCCTCCTAGATCCATACAATTTAGCATTCCTCCAACCATAGGATCTATGACTTGATGGTTCAACCTTGATGAGCCTAATATTATTCCGTCAACCACTATACAACTCTCCTTTACTCTCCAGTCCACAAAGAGCTCTAAGTTGACCATCCATTTCAAGCAAACCATATTCAAGTGGAAAATTAAAGCTTAGGGATAAGAGAGTTACCCACTTGAATGAAAGGATGGATGATAGTGACTTAGGAAGGGGTGATCCCAATGATCTTGCAAGTTTCACTCCCTTGTGCTCTTCTTTGACTACCTCCACCTCTTGGCAAGCTCCTTTAATTTCAATTCCTTGTTTACCAACTTCTTCTATACATTCTTCATTGTTCAAGTCATGTGTTGGAGGTTGTGCTTTATTCTCCTCAACATCAATTTCACAACATAACGAAAAAGGTTCAACAATCTCAATTAGCACATCAGTTGGTGTGGAATTATCTTCAATGGTATGACTTGTCGCTTGCTCAAACTCTTCTAATCTTTCATCTTCCACAATATGCCTAGGAGGTTGCACATTATCCTCATCAACATCGAATTCATGCTCAATGGAAGAAGGTTCAACAACTTCCACAAAATCATCAACAACATTACTTGGTGTGGAAGTGTTCTCAAGCTTGGAATCCACCTCTTGTTCAACTTCGCTTAGGTGTTCAACCACTTCTTTTTCATCAACAATTTCCATCCTTTCCACTTGTTGCACAACACACTCCATTTTCTTGTTCTCATGTTGAGATTCTAAAATCTCCTTCATGCTCCACTCTTCGGTTGATTTTTCACATTCATCTGTGGAGATGCTTTGTCCATGGTATGAATCCCATTAGTCCAAGTTGGCTTTGATTTTGGCAAGGTTAGCCTCGATAGCTTCGTTCATCCTTTGGGCTTTCTGTTGCTCTTTTTGGTGGATGATTACTTGAAGCCGGTCCATTGCTTCCTTGAAACAATCCCTTGGCTCTTGTTCCACTTGCCTAGCATAAGTAGGATCATGTTACTCTTGGATTGATGGACATGGACACTCTTCAATGGAAGATTGTGGTGGAAAGAAGAATTCATATTGTGGTTGAAAGTTCTTATACATTGGAGGTTGTTCATCTTGGTAGGAATAGTGAGGTGGTGTATATGGAGGTGGTTCTTGGGAGTAATTGTGCTGGAATTGTGATGGCTTTATGTATGGTTCATATGACTTATATGGTTAAGGTATACAAGGTTGGAAATATGATGGAGGTGGGTCATAGGAAGGTATTTGGTGGTATGAGGCTTGTGAGTATGGTAGTTGAGGGCAATGTTGAGGAGGGGGCTTGTAAGAACCAGCTTAACTGCTTTAATAAAATATTAATTTTTAAGTTCCTGGAGTAGATTCAAAATTTAGAAATTTTAATTTGAAAATTTAAAGGTGAAAATTGATTTCAATTAATTTTTCTGAGTTGAAAAATGTATCTTTTTCGAAAATTTTTTGTAAAAATGCGTACTGTTGCTTAAGCCAGTAGTACCGGCTATAGTCTGTTCAGTACCACGTATTTTGGAAAATAAAATTTTGGAAAATTAAATTTATTGTTTTGAAAAGACAAAAATAATTTAGAATCGAAAACCGGGCACTAATCTTAAAGGTTTTGGCCTAAAGTTGGCCAAACGAACCTAAAACGCTAACGAGTTAGACCGGGCCCAAACTGGGCCTAAGGTCCAACATATATAAGTGAGTTAATGAGCCAAATCAGCTCATTTTTCACCCTATATGAGAGAGAGCTGGGATTGAGAGAGAAGAGAGGTGAGGGTTGGTGACACTATTCATCATCACCTTCCGGGAGCCATAACTTGAGCTACGGAGCTCTGATTGACGAGCCGTTTACGGCCACGCAAATCTCTTGATAAGCTTTACGTTTCTTTCTAAGAAAACCTGGTAAGAAATTGTGTCTCAAGCTCCAGTTTCCTGCCCTAGTTTCTGTGCATTTTTGGTTATAGTTTTTGAGTAGATTTTATGATTTTGCTTGTTTAGGTGATCTCTAGTAGTGGGTAATTGTCGGGCTTTACCCCAATCACCATTGGATAAGGTAAGGGACCTCTATATCCTTGTGATTTACTGTAGTGTGAGCTTTAGTTGTTAATACATGGTTATGTTGTATGTATGAAGCTTATTTTTGGAGTTGGTGGTCGCTTTTGGTTTGGCTTTGGTGGTTTGGAGCTTGGTGGAAGCTTGTTGGAATCAAGTTTGGTGTTTGAGCATATTGAAAATCGGCCAAGGTATGGTTTCAGTTTTCTTTATGTAATATGTAATGTTTCTGGACACTTAGGCTAGTTGACCCTAAGATAGGATTGAACGATATTGGTGTATGAATAATTATATGTGAATTGATGTTAATTGTTGGTTGTATTGGATTATTGTGGTTGATGATGATTGTTGGGAATTATTGGTGTTGATGAGTATTGATGGTGATTAGTTATATTGATGAATAATGAGGATTATGAGAATTTAAGGTAATAAGTTAATGTAAAATGTTTGTGATGGTTTGGAATGAAGGATATTGATGATTATGATGTGTGATGACATATGTTGATGATGATTTTAGATTCTGAATCTTGTGGTTGATGTTGTGTTAAGGTTAGTGGATCATTGATGTTGTGTTAAGGTTGGTGTTGGGTGACTATTATGATAATGATGGATGGTAAGTGATGGACTTATGTATGAGAATTATTGATGTGTAATGTTGATGTGTAATGTTTGGAAGCTTAATGATTTGGTTGATGAATTTGGTATGGAAATGATGAAAATGTGAGTTTTAGGTTGTGGAATGAATTGGAGGATATGTGACTACGATTTAGGTACACTAGGGCTATTGAGAATGCAGAATAAGTGATTTTGGATTGAGAGTTTGGTAAAATTGAGGTTTAGACATTTTTGGTAAAAATAAACTTTTAGTAAACTTTGACGAATCATATCTTGAGCTACAATTTTTGAAATTGAATGAGTTTTATATCATATTAAAGATAATTCATAGATCTTTCAAACGGTATAGATTTTTTAGAAATCTAAATTTTGTAGAGAAAGATATGATCATTGAAAGTTGGTGTCTGAAATCTGAATTCTATGAATGCTGCAGAATTTGTGATTTTTGGTTTGTGTGCGCACGCACAGCCTTGTGCGCACGCACACCCTATGGAATTTTAAACCTGTGTGCACGCACGCATGGGGATGTGGCTGCTGTTGGGAGCGCTAGCATGCTCTGTGCGCACACACACCCAATGAAGTATTGCAAGCTGTGCGCACGCACAGTCTTGTGCGCGCGCACACGTTGGAAGATGCAATCTGTTGAGGGCATTCGCATGCATTGTGCGAGTGAACAGAATTGGAAAATTTTACTCCTGTGCGTACACACACCTCTATGCGTACGCACACATCTTGAAAATCCTCCTGGGCGTGCACACGCACACCCCTGTACATACGCACATTGCCCTGTTTTTCAACGAAAACCTTGTTTTTAACTGTTTTACCTTCTTGGAAAGCTTGCAAAATTTCGTAACACTTACTTAAAACCTTTTTACTCGTTTTAGGCTTTAAATCAAGGGAGAAAACAATAAGTGAATAAAAAGGGGGCATTTTAGTTATGAGTTTAGAAGACGGAGACTTAGGTTTACAAAGTTGTGGGTGAACTAGCGAAGTGTTTTATTGGCAATGGCTTGAGAACTAATAATGGTTATTAGTTGTGGAATTAAGAACTGATAATGGTTATTATGAGCTTGTTGGATATTGAAGGAAAGTGTGCCAGGCACTATATCCTTGGAATATTGAGAATTGATAATTGAAAGTGATTTAAGATGAGAAATGGTGATGACTGGTGATGATTTGAGGTGGATGGACTTGTTGGATGTGGAAAGTGTGCCAGGCACTATATCTTTGGAATGATAGTGTGCCAGGCACTATATCCTTGGAATGATTTATGATGAAATAGATGTTGTTGTCATTTCCCATCTCTGCCGCAAGAGTGTGCCTGGCACTATATCCTCGCAATGAATCTTTTCTCCTTTTATATCTAATCCTCATTGATCCAAAATTAAAATTCTAAAACCCTAAAAATTATATTTTATTAATTAAAAAATTAAATTTAAAAACTAAAAAGCCTTTCATGGAACTTGATGACACAGGCCTGGCGTGGCGTTTAGCGCGACCAAAAATAATGCTTTTCACACTTTTCAAGGCACCTGGCGCTAAACGCTGAGTAATGGTGTTTAGCGCCACCTTCGTCGACTTGTTGCATGCTTTATGAGGCTTTCAGTGCTAAACGTCAAGTCATGGCGTGTAGCGCCAGCTTGACAGCAATAATTTGATCCCTTTTCTTCTATCCAAACTCTGTCAAACTCGCCCAAATTTTACTTGTAATAAACAAGATGGCAATACAACTTAAAGTAGCATTCATGATGGTCTAAAATACCAAAATATCATAATAATTCATCAAATCCACATCTAAATTACTAGGAAAATATAGGAAATATGCTCACGTATCAAGGCCACGTTGAACGTGTAGCCTGGCAAGTTGGACGTGGGGCTGAGCATGTTGAACATGAGTACATGCACGTTGGACGTGGGACGGAAAGCAAGCCACTGGAGGTTCCACAAGTGGCACGTTGGATGTGCCTTCCCGTGTGTTGGACTTAGGGAAGAGGGCAGCCCCTAGAGAGTCCCTAGAATCACACGTTGGGCGTGCAAGAAGGCAACTTGAGTGTGGGAATGGAAGGTGGCCAATGGAGGTGTGTTGGAGTGTTCCTAAATTGAACTTAAGTGTTTTCATGTCAAACTTGAGTGTTCCCACGTTGAACTTGAGGTAGGGTCGAGCAATGAGAGTGGCTCCGTTCAATGAAGGAAAAGATGCATTGGACGCAGGTCCACTATAGATAATTATATATTGTCAGAAATCTTTGTACGTGAGCTTTCTGATGCAACTAGAACCACTTCATTTGGACTTTTGTAGCTCAAGTTATGCTTGCTAGAGTATGGAGAGGTTAGGGTTCACAGCATCACTAAGCTTACTAGAAGTTGGTTTTATGGTTGGATTTGAACAGAAGCTTCTTTATTTGGCTCTCTTTTCATCTTTGTTCTTGCTTATTTCCAACACTTTCCTACACATACCAAAGCTCAAATAAACTCCAAGAAACATTGATTAAAGCACAAAAATCTTAATTATAACAAGGAAATCACTAACTTTATTCAAAGAATTAATAAAGAAAACAACTAAAGATACTCATGCATCACAACACCAAACTTAAGATCTTGCTTGTTCTCAAGCAAGAAAAGAACTATGCAAAAAGAAATCCTTTAAATTGGAGTGGTTTGAAGAATTTCTTATCCTTTCAGTGAGTGAAGTGATCAAGTGGCAGTCGGGTGAACTCCGAATTGTGTGATCATGCATGGATTCCAGTGCTTGCTAGGTCTACAATTGAAAGTCTTAGAACCTAGGAATTTCATTCGGATGATATTATCGAGGTCTCTTTATATATTTTCACCTTGAAGACAGCTTTCTCTTTTCTTTTATTGGGTGCTTTGCACATTAAGCCTAGCTGTGACTCTAAATGTTTTGTCTCAAACTTTGCTCGACATAGAAACACCACAAGCACTTAACTGGGGAACTCTTTGGGTATGTGCTTCTTTTTATTCTTTTCAGTCAGTGGTACTCAGAGCCTTTGGCTTCTTTTTTATTTGCACTTGTCTTTGACTCTAAATATTCTATCTCAAGATTTTCTCAACATAGTCACACCACAAGTACTTAACTAGGAAAATAACTCTTTAAGTTTTGGTTCTTTTTACCTTCCTAGCCATGAGTGCTCAGAGCCTTGGGCTTTGCTTTTTGTTTTTGTTTTTCTTTTCTTTTCTTGCTGCTTCTTAGTTTTATAGACTTTTGAGAATTTTCATAATACATTTCTAAACGTCATTCCATATCTTAGAGCTCCCAATTTTCACAAACATGTAACCTCATGACATACTCACATTATTAGAACCTCCACTTTTCTTAATCTTACTTGCCCTAGATTTTAAAAATTTTCTTCAACTTTTTCCATTCAAAAACTCTTTGTTGCATGCTTAAAGATATTGAGTGCAAGTAATTTCAAAAGTCAGGTAGCATGAAATACGAATGAATCATGATTATCAAAACAGATACAAGATATAAGAAATAAAACTCAAGGATAGAGTTACTTCACTCTTCATCATTTTCTAGGCTATGTAGAGCTTCTACGCTAAACTTAGAATGGTTATTTGTCCTCAAGCAAAAATAAAAATAGTGGTGATAGAAATATGAATAATCATAATTATCTAGAGAAAGCAATTAAGTGATGCAAAAGATTATTCAAGTTAAACAAACAAAATTAAAAACAAAATGAAATTAAAGACAAAATAAAAGGTTATCGATGGTTAGGTTGCCTCCCAACAAGCACTCTTTTAACGTCACTAGCTTGACGGTTGGTTCTTGCTAAGGTGGAGGTTGATCATAATGCTTCAATGCCTCCCCTCTCACTGTGAATTTTCATCCTGCTTCTTCATTTATGAGCTCAATATGCTCAAGAGAAATAATTTTTTCACTGTATATGGTTGCAATAGATGAGAAGCCAACATCACTTTCTCCCCTGGTGAGAAGTCTTCAGTAGAGATCTTCTTGTTTCTTCACATCCTGGGATCCTTCTTGAGAGATTTCTTTTCTTCAGTTAGGGATGCATTCCCAACACCAAGTTAGATTTGATGTTAGGGAATTTTTGGAGGTTTGGATAACTTGATTCAACCTTTATACAGTTTTTCTTTTCACTTGAATGATGCATGATTTTGAAAACATGAAAAACCAAGTGTTGATCATGCACCCTCATCATTAATTCACCTTTTTCTACATTAATGAGAGCTCCTCCAGTAGCTAAGAATGATCTCCCTAGAATAATGGAGGCATTCTCATCCTGCTCCATGTCAAGAATTACAAAATCTACTGAGCGAAAAAACTTTTCCATTTTGATCAAAACATTCTTAATTACCCCATGTTTATGTTTTATTGACTGGTCTACAATTTGTAGAGCTATTCTTATGGGCTTTACCTCTTGAATGTGTAGCCTCTTTATCACAGGAAGGGGTATCAAATTGATAGTTGCCCCTAAATCACACAAGACTTTTTCAATGAGTGTGTTTCCAATTGTGTATGGAATTTGGAAGCTCCCTGGATCTTGCATTTTTCTTGGCAAATTTTTTTGAATTATGGCACTACATTCTTTGGTCATTACTATTGTTTTATCTCCTCTCAAAGATCTCTTCTTGGACAATAACTCCTTCAGGAATTTAGCATAAAGAGACATTTTTTCCAAGGCTTTTATGAATAGAATATTGATGTGAAGCTTCTTGAACATCTCCTAAAAATTAGAGAATTATCCATCAAGGTGATGTTGCTTGAACCTTTGAGGAAAAGAATTTCTTGGTTGATAAGAGGCCACTGTTTCTTTTTCTTTAGAGCTTGAATTGTTAGTGCATGAACAGTGCTATCCTTTTCTTGTTTTTTTCCTTTCCATGTGGGCTTCCTTAGATGCCTCTGTTTGAGCTTTGTTTTCTTTGTTAACCACTCTTCCACTTCTGAAACTAATGGCCTTGTATTTTTCTCGTGGATTTCGAATTGTATCACTTAAAAAAATGTTGGAATAGTCTCTCTGTGAGTTTCTTGGCAATTTGTCCTATTTGCACTTTCAAATTTTGAATAGATGCCCTTGATTTTGAAAGTTGGCTCTTGTCTCATCCATGAAACTTTGAGTTTGTTGCATGAATTTGGAGGTGGATTGGGCTATTGTGGTAGTGGCTTGAGATAGTTTTTCAATGGTGGTTTCAAGGAAAGAAAATTTAGTTTCCATAAAAGAGAATTTGGTTTCTAGAGAAGAAAGTATTTAGTGAATTTGTGGTTGTATGGGTTGGGATTGTTGTTGGTGAGGTGTTCTGAAGTTCTTTGGCTCTTGATTTCCCTAACTAAAATTGGGATAGTTCCTCCATCTAGGATTAAAAATTTTTGAGAAGGGGTCATTGGATAGTGGCGTTTGAAATTTTTTCATGTAATTTACTTGCTCCTCCTTGAACAACCCACATTCTTCCTCTTTGTGAGCTCCTCCACATAAGTTACAAACTCACTTGTATAGCCACTATTGAGACTTACATGTGTCCCATTTGCTTTGTGAGTGAGGCAATTCGTTAAAACATCACTTTATTTTGTTCCAAAATAGTATCCAATGTGTTTAGTTCCATCACTCCTCTCTTCATGGTTCTTTCAGAGGAATACAAGTATTGATTGTTGGCCACAATCTCAATCAATTTAAAGACTTCTTTAGTAGTCTTCATATGCATGGATCCTCCAGCTGAAAAATCCAATAAAGTTCTAGAAGCAGGAGTGAGTCCATCATAGGAGATTTGGAGTTACACTAAATCAGCAAATGTATTTTGGGGGTATTTTCTCAACATTTCTTTGTACCTTTCCTGAGCTTTGTAGAGAGATTCTACATCTTTTTGTGTGAAAGTTTGGATATCATGTCTCAGCTTTGCTAATCACTGTAGTGGAAAGAATTTAGTTAAAAATTTATTGACCAAATCATCCCATGCTTTCCTTTGGTTGAGTTTCAAGCCACTGCTTGGCTCGGTCCCTTATTGAGAATGGGAACAACATCAAGTGATAAGCCTCAGTATAGATGTTGTTAGTTTTGACTGTGACACATATATATAGGAAGCTAGATATGAACAAATTAGGATCTTCCTGAGGGCTCCCACTGAATTGGCATTTTTATTGCACCAAGGTGATGAGTTGAGCCTTCAATTCAAAGTTGTTTGCGTCCACAGTGGGTCTCACTATGCTATTCCCACAATTATTGCTTGTAGGGGTAACAAAATTTCCAAGAGTCCTCCTAGCATTGGCATTGTTATTTGCCATGCTTTCTTGCTCAAGCTTTTCTTGAATTTTAGATTTCTTCCTTAATTGATGAAGGATTCTCTCAATTTCTATATCAAATAAGAGAGGTTCCTTCTCTTTGTTTTCCTGGATACAAAAGTAAGGAAAAAACAAAGAGAAAAGATGGAATTTCCAATGTCATAGTGAAGGAAATTTCAGTGAGTAGCTGGTGCGTGAAATTGAACTCCGCACAACTGAACCGGCAAGTGCACCGGGCCGTCCAAGTAATACTTCAGGTGAGTGAGGGTCGAATCCCATGGAGGCTGTTGGATTGAGCAAGCAATGGCTATCTTGTAGATCTTAGTCAGGCGATTAGAAAAGATGGTTGTTTGTTAAGAAGCATAAATGAAAAGTAAAGAACAAAATACCAGATTAGTGTAAAAGCAATGATGGATAATTAGTTAAGGGTTCAGAGATACAAATTCTTTTCGGATTAACTTTTCTTACTGTCTACTTCAACAACTGACGATTCATTCAATGGCAGCCATAACTGACTAACTCATGTAGCATCCTCATCAAGTTAGCCTTTTCTAAACCATAGCAGTCAACAATATCCGAGCAACTCATGTAGCATCCTCATCAAGTTAACTCATGGCTTCCCACCAAAGTCGAAGGTGAAGACCTAAGCAATCCACTCTCCTTCGTGATCCTACTCAAAACGCCACAGAAAAGGTCGGATCTTCCGGATCAAGGAACGCTACATCTCATACTCTAGCCTTGATGCCACAGAAACCTCAGTAACCCACGGTCAATGGGATTATATGTCACATATCCAAAGTCACCCAGGTACGCTCTTGGAATCTGCAGTGCATTCTCTAGCTTGTGGTTCAATGCTATCCGGGCAGGACTCACATGGAACCCATGTAGAACAAGGATGATTGTTACGGGTTATCCTCACTTCATGAGATAAAGAACAAAAATGTACAAGAGAATGGAATCACACGTGTATTGAAATAGAACAGTAATATTATTAATCCATGAGAATCAGCAAAGCTCCTAACCCTAACTTAGGAGGTTTAGTTGCTCATGCTTTATAGAAAGTAATGTAAAAAGTGAAAAGGTAAAGATGAGGCAGAAGATCCTAAACATGGGTGATCTTCTCCTTTTAAATACTAATCTAATGACTAAGAAGTATAAAAAGTATGACAGACTAGACTAGAGGTGCAAAAATCTATCCTTGGGCCCACTTTGGTTTAGTACTTGGGCTGAGTTTGGCGTCCAACTTTGAGGAATGGGTGTTGAACGCCCATTAGGGGGTGATTGGCACTGCCTTGTGTCTTGGTGGGCATTAAACGCAAGGAATGGGGTGGTACTTGGGCGTTCAATGCTGGCTTGTCTCCTTTGGGCGTTGAACGCCATCCAGGGGGTAGCTCCTTGGCATTCAACGCCCAGTATGGGTAGGCTCCTTTGAAGAAAAGTATAGGCCATTATATATTTCTGGAAAGCTCTAGAAGTTAGCTTTCCAACACTGTTGAGAATGTGTTATTTATACCTCTGTAGCTCCAGAATTACTCGTTTGAATACACGAAGATCAGATTCTGACAGCATCTGCTACGCTTTCCTTGCCTCTGAATCAGACATTGCCAAAGCTCCTCAATTTTAGCCATAATTTACCTGAAATCACCATAAAACACAACAACTCAAAGTAGAATCCAAAAATGTGAATTTTTCACTAAAACCTATGAAAACATAATAAAACTTAAACAAAACGTAACTAAAACAGTATGAAATCGATGCCAAAAGTTGTATAAAATATCCGCTCATCAGAAGTAGTCCCTTGGTATGCGCCTGTAGCTAATTATCTAGTTAACCGCACTTTTCCTCCAAACTTTACTAAGCATCAAAGAGACAAGCTGAAAAGCGAGTCTAAATATTATATATGGGATGACCCATATTTATGGAGATGTGGCGCTGACCAGGTAATTAGGCGGTGTGTGCCTCAATCAGAATTCCAGTCCATTTTAGAGGCCTGCCACTCATCTGAGAGTGGAGGACATTTTGGCCCTCAAAGAACAGCTAGAAAAATCTTAGACTGTGGATTCTGGTGGCCTACTCTTTTTAAAGACGCTGCTGAATTTTGTAAATCTTGTTCCCCATGCCAAAGGTTTGGTAATATATCCAAGAGGGATGAGATGCCTCAACAGACTATGCTTTTCTGTGAAATTTTTGATGTTTGGGGCATCGACTTCATGGGTCCATTTCCAAATTCTAATGGTTATTTTTATATATTGTTAGCTGTAGATTACGTTTCTAAATGGGTGGAAGCAATTCCTACCCGCACTGATGATGCTAACACTGTTGTTTCCTTTGTGAGAAACCACATTATTTGTCGCTTTGGATCACCACGAGCAATCGTGAGCGATCAAGGCACCCATTTCTGTAACAGGAGACTAACAGGATTACTAAAGAAGCATGGGATAGTTCACAAAGTGGCAACAGCCTACCATTCCCAGACTAATGGGCAAGCTGAGGTGTCTAACATAGAGATAAAGCGTATATTGCAGAAGATAGTCAAACCTCATAGGAGAGACTGGAGCACCAGGCTACAAGATGCACTCTGGGCATACCGAACTGCATACAAGACGCCCATTGGGATAAGCCCCTTCCGCTTAGTTTATGGAAAGGCCTGCCACCTCCCAGTTAAGGTAGAGCATAAAGCCTTTTGGGAAATAAAGGAGTGCAACATGGGATTTGAAAAAGCCGGAACTGAAAGGAAGTTGCAACTGCAAGAATTGGAAAGCCTTCGCCTGGAAGCTTATGAGAACTCAAGGTTGTAAAAGGAAAAGATGAAGGCTGTACATGATAAGCACATCAAGAGGAGAGAGTTCCAACCTGGGGACTTAGTCCTCCCTTACAACTCTAGACTGAGGCTCATGCCAGGCAAGTTGAGATCAAAATGGGAAGGTCTATATAGAGTAGAGAAGGCTGAGCCATACAGAGTTTTCCACCTGAGTCATCCTTCAAGATCTGAATTCATCAAAGTTAATGGACATCGTTTGAAGCTATATCAAGGTGAGAAGGTGATGAAAAGCAAGGAGTTAGAAATATTCTTCTTGGAAGATCCACTCACAGCAGAAGACTGAGCTAGTGGAGCGTCCAACTTACGGACGTTAAAGTAAAGTGCTAGGTGGGAGACAACCCAACATGGTATGATCGTTCCTTTCTTTATTCTTAGTTTTCTTTTTCAATAACTCTTCTCCTTATTAGCACATTTAGTTTGCATCTGTATTTGCATATTTTTATTTTTATTTTTTTAAAAAAAAAGAGAGGGAGAGCACGCGACGCGACAGCGTCGCCGACGCGTCCGCGTCGCAGGTGGCTCAGAAAGAATAAGAAATCGAACAGAGAGTCACGCGGGAGCGTGGCTGGAGGCGTGCCTTTGGCACCAATCACCCCATGCGTCCACGTCACTCACGCGGACGCGTGACCTGAAATTCGACGTAAGAAAGGGTGCACGACCGAAAGTTGTGCTAGAGTGGTGCTGGACTGGTGCTGAACGCACAAGCCTTACCACGCGGACGCATGGCTCACGCGTCTGCGTCATATCCCAATAATGACCACTCACGCGATCGCGTCGACCACGTGACTGCGTCACCCTGGAATTTGGCAATAATGAGTTTTGAACAGAGAGTTGTGCGAGCGCGAGGCTACCCTCCCGCCAGTAGCACAAAATGCGTCACGCGTCCGCGTGACCGACACGACCGCGTCGATTCATTTAAGCGCCATCCGCGCGAATGCGTACCCCACGCGTCCGCGTCGCTTGCGCCACACAGCTTATCCTAATTTGCCAATATCTTATCTTTCTCTTCCCCAAATCCTACTTTTTCTTTTCCCTCCTCATTATTTTCTTCCCCTTTCTTCCTCCTTCCTTCTTTCTCACTTTTTACTTTCTCTCTCTCACCACCATTATCAAGGTTTTTCTTTTCTTCATCCCTCCTTACTTTTCTATTCTTCTTAATTTATGTTTTCTTCTCCTTTTCTTTTTTCTTTTTACTTGCATTATCCATATTTTCTTTTTCTTTCTTTTTCTTTTAATTGGTGTTAGACATTTCATAGGGTCATTATTATTCCTTATGGTTTGCTTGTGGATTGTTAAGGACTTGTTTGGCAATTATATATTAATTTTTCAGGGTTGCTTGCATGTTCAATTTATTATTTTTATTAGCTTTTTATCATGCATGCTATGTGTTTGTGAAAACGCCCGTATGGCATTGTGCACTATTTTTGGATTTCTTTTAATCTACTACTCTATATGCCTGTTTTTCACAAAACTTTTTTTTATATTTTATTACTTAAATATAATTGTCATTACAAACAAATTATCAGTTCGAAAGGCTTGGTAATCTAACTTGGACATTGAATGCTTGATCTATGCTACTCATGCCTTTGCCTGCATGCCAATAAACACCCAGCATTTAATTGTCCCAATATGCACTTGCTATATTTCCATTGATGATTTTCCACATGTAGTCATGACCATGTGTTAACATCATTCATCTTTTGATGTGCATTGAATACCACTTTTTCCGCCCTCGTCCTTGCTCCAACCCTTGACCTTTTAACATACTTTTCCTTTCTTTCTTTTAGGATGGCCACCAAGAAAGACAAGGAGAAAGCTGCTCCCAAATCAACAGCAAGAAGAGGAACAAAACGAGCATTAGTGGCAGAGCCATCTTCAACTGCAGTTAAACACTCAACAAAAAGAATTAAGAGGATTATAAAGGTTGATGATAAAGAGAAAGCCTTCCCAGCAAAGGACACTGCGCGATTTACCAATCGCTACTGTGAGCAGATGTTCTCCATCCTGGCAGAAAGGAGTTACAACAACGAATACCTTCTTATCCTCCCAAACCATATTGCTGAATTTGTTGAGCCGCTAATTGCACGAAGACAATGGGGTTTCCTACAGAGACAGCCACGGCAGGTTAATCTTTCCTGGGTAGTCGAGTTCTACTCCAATTTCCACCTGCCGATCCTGCAGTCTGTCTATGTCCGTCAGAAGCAAATCCCCATTACAGAAGAGGCCATTCAACGAGCTTTAGATCTTTCCCCTACTCCAGAAGGACTGGACGCAATTCAAGAGGTCGCACTCAAGCGCCAGATGTACCAATTCGACTGGGACGCTGTTCTCAGAGTTATCGCACTACCTGGCAGCAGATGGATCTATGGATACCATCGTTCCTGTCCTAAGGGAATATCAGCTTCCGCACTTACCTTGGAGGCTCGAGTATGGGCACAGATTATGTCCCATTACGTCTTTCTGAGCACCCACGAGTCCTCCTTCACTGCAGACATGGCCGTTCTACTATGGTGCATCCTTACAGATCAACCTCTGAAGCTACCAAGACACATCCAGAATGCCATGGGACACGTACAAATTGCGGGCAACTTACCTTTTCCCGCCTTGGTCTCAGATCTTGTCTCAGCAGTCGGAGTCTCCTACAGAGCTGGGGACACCAAAGCCATGCTTCCACGAGATGATCAGTATGTCTCTAACGGGAAATATATTAGACCTCCAGCAGCTACTACAAGCCAGCCTACTGAACCGGCTGAAGACATTCCTCCTTCAACACCACAAGCACCTACAACAAACCAACTGCTCCATCAGATACTTGAGAGGTTGGATCGGCAGGAACACAAAGCAAAGCTGAGAGAGCGCCGTAACAAGTGCCGATTTACGCACCTCAAGGAGCTACTTAAAGGAAAATACAGAGACTCAGACACCCCGGACTCTACTTCGTTTACCAGCACAGGGAGCCATGATGGTCCCGACTGTGGCGATACTGCTACCAGCCCACCTTTGTTCCTGACAGATGGCACCGAGGACGGTGCAAAGCCTTAAGTGTGGGGAGGTCGGTCAGTACCTGACTTCCGGAGGTAAATTCTCTTCCCTAACACCAATAAAATAGGATATTTAGTTAGTTTTTCTTTTGTAGAATAGGATAGATTGCATAATAATAGATTAGTTGCATGCATGTTCTACTTGATTGAAAAGACAATAAGTTTCTTCTAAGACCCTATTTTTAGAACAAAATTTCACTAATTTTAATTAAAACTTTTATATTAAATTTGCTTGAAGTTGTATTTGGAACATAGTTTTTGAGCTAAAGAACACACAACCTGTGAGACTTTGAGCCTTTATACATGGTTACATTATTTAACCATAATTATTTTGTTCTTGTGTGTTTACCTCTCTATGATTGTAATTTATATTTTGTTTCATCCTATATGTCCAATGTTTAATATATTTATATGCTTGCATATGATTGAGGCCATTATTTGTTTAGCTCACTTATCCCAAATAAGCATACACTTTCAATTACCTTTGTTAGCCACTTTGAGCTTTTAAATCCCATTTGTTCTTTATTTTACCATATTACTAGCCTTAAGCAGAAAAACAATTATATATCCCAATTGAATCTTTGGTTAGCTTAAGATCAAATTGTGTGTCAATTAAGTATGGGAAAATTGTGGGAACAAAAGATAATAAGGGAATGTGTCATGATGATATAATGGGAATTTGGGTACCTACTCATGTGAAACTATAGAAAATTAAAAATCTATATGCATTGATAAACTACGTTTATATTTATTTAAAAAAAAACACAAAAAAAATCCAAAAATATTCAATAATTAAATAAGGGGACAAAATTACCCCAATGTTAAGTTAAGAATTCAAAGATCAATGCATGTATGATAAAATTAAAATAAAAGTTGATACATGAGTATGGAATGTGAAAGAAAAAAATTTGGGTAGCTAGGTATGAAATTTAAGTTACATAGAATATATATGTGTGTGATTAGGTGAAAGCTTGGGTTAATTAAAGATTCAATTTATAAGCTTACTTAGCCATATATATCCTTACCCTTACCTTAGCCCCTGATAAACCACTATTTTATGGTTTATCTTGTGCTCAATTGAGTGGTTTTTATCTACTCTTTACCCACTTATTCATACTATTTGCATGGTTTTACATTTGCCTTCCTAATTATGTGCTTTGATTGAAAACATGCTTCTTTGATCTTATATTTGCTTATTATTAATCCACTCTTATTACTATTAGATGCCTTAATATGTGTGTTAAGTGATTTCAGATATTATAGGGCAGGAATGGCTCAGAGGATAGAAAGGAAGCATGCAAAAGTGGAAGGAATACAAGAAGTTGGAGAAATTGCTAAGCTGTCTAACCTGACCTCTTCGCACTCAAACAGCTATAACTTTAGCTACAGATGTCCAAACGACGCAGTTCCAGTTGCGTTGGAAAGCTAACGTCCGGGGTTTCGATTTGATATATAATATGCTATAGTTCTTCTGACGCTAGGTGACGCGACCGCGTGATCCATGCGGCCGCGTCGCAGTGACGGAAATCCAACGTGGTTGAATACGAGACCAGCGAATTCTGGGCTGTTTCTGACCCAGTTTGCGGCCCAGAAAATACAGATTAGAGGCTATAAAGTGAGGGAATGCATCCATTCAAAAAGGAGGCTCTCATAATTCATAATTTTAGGAGTAGATGTAGTTTTTAGAGAGAGAGGTTCTCTCCTCTCTCTTAGGATTAGGATTTAGGATTTCTCTTAGTTTTAAGAGTGACTCTCAATCCCAGGTTCTTTATTTTTATTTATTTTTCTAATTTAATTTATGAACTTTTCCATGTTATGATTTGAATATTTTATTTAATATAATTTGAGGTATTTCAGACTTATGATTGCTCTCTTTAATTTATTAATGCTCTGTGTTTATCCAAATTATTTTCATTCAAGTAGATTTTCTTCCTTTTGGCTTTGGTTAGGTAATTGGTAACACTTGAGTTGTCAAACTCAGGAGTGGTTGAAATTGGCAGATTTTGCTTTAGCTAGGATTGCTTTAACACTAGTCTCTCCACAGGAGTTAACTAGGACTTGAGAATCAAGCTAATTAGTCCACTTGACTAAACTAAGTGGGATTAAAATCCAATTCTCATCACATCTGATAAGGATAACAAGGACAGGATTTCCGGTTCTCATACCTTGCCAAGAGTTTATTTTACAGTTATTTATTTATTTTTATTGCTCGAAAATATACCTGTGCGCATTGCCCAAACTTCCAAAACCCCCAATTTACAATCTTCATAACCAATAATAAGAACATACTTCCCTGCAATTCCTTGAGAAGACGACCCGAGGTTTGAATACTCGGTTATCAATTTCAAAGGGGTTTGTTACTTATGATAACCAAAACGTTTGTATGAAAGGACTTTTGAAGGTTTAGAAACTATACTTGCAACGAGGATTTATCCCCAAATTTCTAGACCACGCAAAAGTTCCTCTCATCAGCCCCATTACAACCTTGAAAAGACCTCATGATGTTTGCATTGGTATATTAATTGTTGTTGATTGGTTAGGTGAAGAACAAAAATTAGAAAGCATGATTAGAGAAGGATAGAGTGATTACCCTATACACTAGAGAGATTAGAGCATACATACATCATCAGTAAAGGTTCAATGCTTGAGTTCTATGTTCCCTGCTTTCATGAGCTACCTTCTTGCATTTTTATCTATTTTTACTATATAAGAATTGAATTAGTGGAATTTGATTTGTGATTGTCTTGAAGAGCTTATTTACTTTTGACCAAGTGGACAAGAATCATATAGTTGCATTCACATATATAGGTTGCATTGCATTGCATGAGTTTTACATGTTCCTACTCATTTATTTTATCTCCTTCAACTAAGCATGAGGACATGCTAATGACTAAGTGTGGGGAGGTTGATAAACCATTATTTTATGGTTTATATTGTGCTTAATTGTGCGGTTTTATCAAATCTTTACCTACTTATTCATATGGTTAGCATGCATTTATAATTCCTTCCTAAAAATACTTCAGGGTTGAAAACTTGCTTCCTAGAGACTTTTAATTTTGTATTTTTAATTATCCTTTATTCCATTCGATGCCGTGATCTGTGTGTTAAGTGTTTCAGGCTTTATAGGGCATGAATGACTTGGAGATTGGAAAGGAAGCTTGCAAAAATGGAAGGAACACAAGAAATTGAGGAGATGACCAGCGAGAAGTGACGCGGACGCATGGCTCACGTGACCGCGCGACATAGAGGAAATTGCAGTGACGCGGACGCATGGCTCACGCGACTGCACGGATTGGAAACTACACAAGTGACGCGAAGGCGTGGACAACGCGCACGCGTGGCAAGGCAAAACGTTGGATGACGCGAACGCCTGGATGACGCGATCGCGTGATATGCGCGATCTGCAGAATCTGTAGAATTCGCTGGGGGCAATTTTGGGCCCTGTTTTGACCCAGTTTTTGGCCCAGAAAAGCGGATTAGAGCCAGGGAACATGCAGAGACCAAAGAGAACATTCATTCCTCATAGTTTTAGTTTTAGATCTGAATTTACTCCTCCTCTAGGTTTTCTCTCTACATATTTATAGTTCTTAGGATTTTGATTTTATTGCTTTTTAGATTGGGATATTGAGAAGAGTTATTACCTCCGTCAAGACTTCGTCATTCTAGTTTGTTTCCTTACTTGTCACTTACTCTTTCATGTCTTTTATTTACTCAGAGTTACTCTTGGATTATTTCTAGAATTTATTTATACAAGAACTATTTTTATTTTTAATTGATCCTTTTAATTATTATTTATTATGTCTTTTAGTATTTCTCTTCCTTATTTTGTGAAATTTACATTCATAATGAACGAGTAGTTCCATAACTCGATTGGGAGATGATTGAAAGGAAACCTTGAGTTGGATTACTCAAGAGAAAAATTGTAATTGGGTTTATTTTTGGATCGCCCTCTAGTCACTGACACTAGTCCTTCCCAAGGGAGAGGATTAGGACTTGTGAATAGAAATTGCCTTCCAACTTGCTTGACTTTCCTCTACCTAGTAAAGGATAACTAAGCAGAACAACCTTCAATTATCCTTTTAATCTTGGGAGAACTCCATCAAGGATAGGGCTTCCAACTAATCTACTCCCAGTCAAGGTTTTTATTTAAATTACATAATTTCTCTGATTTAATTTCCTGTTTATCAACTCAAACAATTTCTTCGAAAATATCTGATTAATAAAATAGCACATCTTTCTGCAACTTGTTGGGAGACGACCTTGGATTCATACTCCCAGTATTTTAATTTTAATTTTGTGACAACCCCTTCTAAATTGATAAGTGGATTTTTGGCTGGTTAAGAACTGTACTTGCAACGTATCTCTTATAATAAATTCTTCACTCGCCAATTTCTGCCACATCATTGGTGCACATAACAGAGCGCTCAAAGGGGTGCCAAATTGACAAGGCACCAGCACTCAAACAAGGAGCGCTACGTTAACTTTGTTAACGTTTTCGTGGCCCAACCAAAAGAAAAGCAATGCACGACATCAAGAAAAGAGGCAACCAAGGTTCGAACCTATGAACCAAAAGAAGCACGCTACAAGGCTTGGCAAGGAAATTGGCCAAAATGGCTTTACCAAGATTCGACCCATGCACACAAGGCATGGAGTGAGCGCTAATCTTCTTGAGGAATGGCTTAAAAATGAACTCACCAAGGCTTGAAAGTGGAAGCCTCACTTACAAGCAAGGGCGCTGCGTTGCATGAGTTCACTGAGCGCTAGTATGAACAAGGAAATGGGCCAAAAGGAGGCCACAATGGTTCGAAGGGGGAGTCCCACCCAAGGCTTGTAGCGCTACATTAAAATAATTAACTGAGCGCTATGAAGGAAGGCTTGGTTCGAAGCTTGGGGCGAGAAAAGTGAGCGCTACGTTTGGTTATGTAACTGAGCGCTCCCCTGGAGGTGTCCCATGGTTCCAATTTTCACTCAAAAGCCAAGTTGGATTCAATTCTTCACCAATTTGAAAAGTCCACTCCAAGTCCTAAAAACCAAGATTAGAAAGTGTATAAATAGGAGTTAGTTTGATTTGTGGAGCAGCTTCTGTCAATTTTAGTTTTATCTTTTGCTCACTTTTACATTTTTACCTTGGAGCTCAATTTTAGTCTTTAGCTTTGCTTTTCATTTTCTTCTACAACTTCTGCTATCTGTTCTTGGAATTTGAATTGAGATTGAAGAGCTTCATTGATTCTAAGTTTGAGAATCATCTTTTACCTCTCTTCTCAATTGTTCTAAGAATTATATTTGAATTTAGTTTTCTGTTTTCATTTTCTTGCTTCAGCATTTCTTACTTTCTATTTCTGAATTTTGGATTGACATTGAAGGAATTCTATTTCAATTCTTGATCTGAAATCCCTCTCTGTTCTTCTTCTGCATAATTCAGTGAAGTGAGAATTTGATCTGACGTTCATTTATTACTTTCATCTTCCTTTCTTTTGCAAATTGTTTTCTGTTGGATCAAGGAAGGAATTGAGATCTAGATCTACTTTCTAGTCTCATTGATCCCCTGAGATCTTCAATTTCTCTTTTAGATTTCATAATTGAGCTAAGTTTACTTTCTATTTTGTTCTTCAAGCAATTTTACCTTTCTGTTTAGACTTTCTGCAACTCATTTCATCTTCTACTTCTCTGATTAATTTCTATTTTCTTTCTCTTGTTGAATTCTAAATCCCAGCACCCAAACCCCTTTTAATCTTCAAGCAATTTACATTTCTCAGCAATTTAGATTCAGTCATTTAGTTTCCTTGTACTTTAAGCTTCAGCCATTTACATTTCTTGCAATCCAAGTTTCAGTCATTTACATTACTTGCACTTTAAGTTTTAGCTCTTTTACTTTCTTGCACTTTAATTTTCATGCAATTTACTCTTCTTTACTATATTTTTCTGTTAATTTCCCCTCTCCCTTTTATTTTCATGCAATTTAGCTTCTGTTAAATCAGTATCACTCAAATCATCCACTATTTGCTTAACAAAATTCATCACCTAACTAAAATTACTCAATCCATCAATCTCTGTGGGATCGACCTCACTCATGTGAGTAATTACTACTTGATGCAACCCGGTACACTTGCCGATGAGTTTTGGTGTGGCATCTGATTTCCACCCATCAAGTTTTTGGCACCGTTGCCGGGGATTGATCTAGATTGACAATGATTAAGTAAGGTGGTGGTCTAGATTAAGCACTTTTTCTTTGTTTTTGTTTATTTTCTTTGTTTTTAATAAGCACACTAACTATTTGAGACTTTGTCTCTACTAACTCTCACTGCACTCAAGCTACAGAGTGCTTTGTGTGTTTCTTGTTGTTGTGGTTGTATGACAGAAGCAAGGAGAGAGATCCATACCTTTTGTGACCAAGACGAGAGAACTCTTAGAAGACTAAGAAGAGAAGGAAGAGGGAAGGGAATTGTTGGAGAAGAGGAATCAGAGGAAGAATACCAAGAAATGGAGGACAATTCAACAAATTCAACAGTGGGAGTGGCCAACAACAATGGTCAGCCCCAGAGGAGAATTTTGGCTTCATATACGTTTGCTAATCCAAGGCATTATGGGAGTAGCATCCTTACCCCAAATGTCAATGCAAACAACTTTGAATTGAAGCCTCAACTCATCACCTTAGTACAAAACAACTGCTCCTATGGAGGAAGTCCATTAGAAGATCCAAATTAGCATTTATCTACTTTCTTGAGGATCTGTGACACAGTGAAGTCTAATGGTGTGCATCCAGACATATACAAATTGTTGCTGTTCCCATTTTCATTGAGGGACAAGGCTGCTCAATGGCTTGAAGCCTTCCCACAAGGAAGTATCACTAGCTGGGAGGATCTAGTGAATAAGTTCCTAGCCAAGTTCTACCCACCTCAAAGGATTATCAGATTAAAGACAGAGGTGCAAACCTTCACACAGATGGATACAAAATCTCTCTATGAGGCATGGGAGAGATACAAGGCCCTGATTAGAAAATATTCCCCTGAAATGTTCAGTGAATGGGACATACTTCAGAACTTTTATGAAGGATTGACTCTGAAAGCTCAAGAAGCACTAGACCATTCAGCAGTAGGCTCATTATAATTAATGAAAACAGCAGAGGAAGCCCAAAACCTCATTGATATGGTGGCAAACAATCAATACTTCTTTGCTCATCAAAGGTAATGCCAACCAGCTCAAAGAAAGGGAGTACTGGAGTTGGAAGGTGTGGACACCATTCTAGCTCAACAGAAGGTGATGCAGCAGCAAATCCAGCAACAATTTGAGCGAATGGCCAAGAGGATTGATAGCTTACAAGTTGCATCAGTGAATGTCACCAATCAACCACCAACTGGGTAGGGACAAAGTGAGAAAAATTGTGAAGTTCAGCAGCAAGAACAAGTGAACTACATGCACAACCAATCCAGCCATAATGAATTTCATGGAGATACATACAACCCCTCTTGGAAGAACCATCCAACCCTAAGATGGGGAGATAACCACACTCAAAACCAGCAGCCTTGGCAGAAGAATTCAAACCAGAATAACTCAAGAAACACAAACAACAACAACCAGCAAAACACTAACCACAATCCATACAGAAAACCCCAAAACAACTACCCCAATTCTAGCTATTATCCGCCCAATAACCCATCCACTAACCAAAATACCTATCATCCACCATCTACACCCCACAACCTGTAACAACCCCGGTTTTCAAGTACGCGAGATCGCTAAAGGAAACACCTCTGATATATGATCAAGCATCTCAATCCTCATTATCATTATGTCATCCTTAAGCTAAAACCTCTCTTTTGAGGCAAGCTCGACAATGCAGCCACGGAGAACCTAGTTTTTGAACCGTATCGGTTAGGAGTTTTGATTCTAGTTTCCGTAAATAGGCTCAGTTTGATGAACCAAACTCGATTCATGAGAGAAGAAAGATAATAGTATAATATTATCATTATATTAGTATTAGAAGTTACTTGAAAGATATTATAAGGTTACCTGGTCTGTTTTAGTTAAAAACAGGAAATCGGTTTAACCGGGTTCACAGTTTACTGGTGCAGCTTAGCACCAGCACTCTCTGATGACTTTAGCAATGCTAAGGCCTCATCATACATGTTCTATTCTTATATTAAATATGTTACTAGTGTCATTTATGCTAGTAGCTCAGAAAATAATTTATAGAGATATTTTTACAAGTGTTCCGATACATCTAGTTTTAGTAGTTATACACCTAAAATATTTTAATATTATTTTAACCCACCTCCAAGCCAACCAATCACAACTCAACCTACACCCCCAAAACCCCCAAGGCAGCCTCATTTGCTCATTGTCACCGAAAATCATCAAGAGAAAAGTTCTTAGTTCCAAATCTTCAAAGCTTGATTTCTGCTGAACTAAAACTCAAATCAAAATTCCAATCCGACCAAAATGATCCTCTCTTCTTTCTCTACATGATCATATGACTTATCAAGGCTGGAATCAAGGTGAGTTGGCTGCACCATCTCCCTTTTGCTTCGGTTTCAAGGAAACATGCTTAAACATGTGTTTTCTTGATGTTCTTCCTTAGGAATCGTGCTTAACTTGACTTGAGGGCCAAGAAATATTAAATTCCAGCAAGTATAAGGTGAGATATCTCTTCCTAACATGCTGAGAGAGATTTGGTCAGTTGAGGGTTTGTGGATTTAAAGTTGTTCTTGATGTGATTTAGGAGGAAAAAGTGCTTAAGGACCACCTGAAAGTATAACCGAATTCGGAGAAGCAAAACTAGGTAGGGTTTGACGAAATTAATCTTTTTTATTTGTGTTTGAGTTGTGTGAATGTTGTATGATTTGTCTGTGCTAAAAATTGGTTGCATATATGATTGATTCTTGGTGAAAATTTGGTGAAATTTTGATGAAATTTGATGAAATTTAAGCGTTAAAGTTCATGTTCTTGGAGCAGCTGGAAAAACAAAAACCTAGGCTTAAATTGCGGTTCAAAATTTGTGTTGAAATCATGTGGAAAAGATGGGGTTTTAGTGGCTGGAAATTTATTATGAATTATGGTAAAAATCGGTTGCTGAAAAGATTGAAAAACGGGTAAAAATAGAGAAAGAATCTGAAGAATTTACGAAGAACACGAAGAACATTTGAGTGTGATGAAGAACATGAAAGAACAGGCCTTAGATCTTAAAAAGGGCAAGGAAGTAAAATTTTTGGTGTTTGTGGGGTTATTTGGTAATTTCCAAAAGTTAGGGTGGTTAAAGTACAAATATTAAAAGTTACAGGTGGTAAAAAATAAATTTTAAAGGTTAAAGGTTAAAGTAAAGTTAATTTTTGAAAATTTAATAATAAAATAATAAATAATAAAAAAATATTAAATAATAATATTTAAATAAAAATAATATTTTAATAAAAATAATAAAATAATACGGAAAAGGCAGTTTTCTGTAAAAGCTTTAGAAAGACAACTTTAAACGCAGAATCTTATAATTACCTTCATAAAACACTTAGGGAGTGGTAAGAACATATTAGTGAGGCAAAGATAAAAGAAAGATAAAGAGTTAAAGAAAAGATAAAAACTAAAAAAAAGTCTGTAAGGTTTTAATAATAGAAAATCAGACAGAGATTAGTGAACGAACTGAGGATCTCTATTTTATTTGTGTATTGATCTCGGGAAAACCCACGAACTGAGGATCTTTGTTTTGTTTGTGTGTTGATCTCGGGGACGCCCACAAATTGAGGATCACTATTTCCCCTTGTGCGTATATTATGGGGTCGAGCTTTGTGCCGACTGCTGGTAGTCACGAAGGAGTGGTATTCTTACCACTGACACGTATGCACTAAGGACACAAAGGGAAACCATATCTGGAACTTGTTCCTAGGTAATGTCGGGATGCAGGGTGTAAACCAACACGTGAGCTCATGGCCTGCATAGGACAGACATGCATCATACTTGGTTGTGCATTTCCTCTGTTATGATTGTTGAATGAATGTATGCTTTGTTTGTTTGTATTCTATTCTTTGTATTTGTGTTTTATTTTCTTGTATTCTTTTGTTTACGTTCTGCTTTCTATTTTTTTTTCTATTTTCTCTATTTATCTATCTTCTGTTAACTATTTCTCTATATTTTGTTATTCGTCTGCCAAACAACACGGAATTAACGAACTTAACTAATAATCCCGGCCCTACTAAGAACTCCCTAGTTTTTACCCCTTCTCTCTCCCTTCCCCCTTCAGATGGAAGCATGAGTACCCTTCCGTAGTTCGCTGAGGACCGTTCACAAGAAGAGGATTCCACTCTAGGTAGTGTTCTGAGTCTAGGGTGAATCTCGTTCTCTGTTTATATGTATATACTGTGAGACCAGCCAATGTCTGCATCCCGTTTATACGTGAACCTTAACCTAAATTTTGTGTACGAGACTCTTGTTATGTGGCTACTTGATGAGGTACCAGAGAGACGTCATATGGCGATGTCTAATCGTGCAGAGGAGTAGTAGATGATGTTCCACCTTTCGATGACGTTCCACCTGACTTGAGTTTTAAAGACTTAGAATGTACTTTCCGTCGCTTTAGTGGTTTTGAGTGACTAGGTGAGTATAGACTCTAGGTTTGCCTGGGTGCCAGCTTAAGGACTTCTTGAACAGGTCAGGGCCTGGGATGTTGTATGTAGATATATGTATATACTTATTATTTTGCTATATCTATGAGTGTTCTAACTAAAGATTCTTTACTCTAATAAAGGCTGAATCACCGAATGTTATTAACTGTTGAGATGTATATAAGTGTGGTTATTTATAACTGTTGTATCTGTTATCATTTGTGAATTGATCTAAATGAATCCATCTATTAATCCAAACATTTTCAAAATAAAGTACCTCGCAAAATAAGTACGTTTTTAACAGCGAATCAGGCTCATATAATAAATAATAGATAATAATTAGGAAGACTAGTTGGTAACGCTCAGTTTCGGGTATGAGCTAGACATACTAAAAAGTGGGTCGTTACAATTTGGTATCTGAGTAGTTCGTTTCTAGTAGAGCCTGGGGAATGGACTGACTATGCTTCATTGCATACTCTGGTTGTCTGTCTCATGCTGTTAGGGTATCTTTAAGATACATTTGGCATGAATGTCTATGAGCACTCATTTTGGGAATATTCATGCTTAACTTGAGATATTAAGACTGATCACCTTAATATTGATTGTTTGGTATGGATAAGACCTCAATGACTGTGAATAGGCATAGTTTAATCGAGCTCCAAACGACGAATCGATGTGAGCCACAATTATCGTCATAGCTGTTATGATCTCCATGGCTATGACTATGTGAGATTTGGGTGCCGTAAGGAACGTACCGATCTCTTTATCAGGATGGCTTGAAGGAAATACACTGCCTGAAGATGGATTCCGAACATGGCTAAAATTTTGAGGGCAAAATTTTCTTTAAGGAGGGTAGAATGTAACAATCCCGATTTTCTAGTACGCGAGATCTTTTCTACAGGCACGGATTTCTCCGGAAGATCACAAAAGGAAACACCTCTGATATATCATTAAGCATCTCAATCCTCATTATCATTATGTCATCGTTAAGCTAGAACCTCTCTTTTGAGGCAAGCTCGACAACTTATTCACGGAGAACCTAGTTTTTGAACCGTATCGGTTAGGAGTTTTGATTCTAGTTTCCGTAAATAGGCTTCGTTTGATGAACCGGACTCGATTCATGAGAGAAGAAAGATAATAGTATAATATTATCATTATATTAGTATTAGAAGTTGCTTGAAAGATATTATAAGGTTACCTGGTCTGTTTTAGTTAAAAACAAGAAATCGGTTTAACCGGGTTCACAGTTTACTGGTGCAGCTTATCATCAGCACTCTCTGATGACTTTAGCAATGCTAAGGCCTCATCATACATGTTCTATTCTTATATTAAAAATGTTACTAGTGTCATTTATGCTAGTAGCTCAGAAAATAAGTTTTAGAGATGTTTTTACAAGTGTTCTGATACATCTAGTTTTAGTAGTTATACACTTGAAATATTTTAATATTATTTTAACCCACCTCCAAGCCAACCAAGCACAACTCACGCTACACCCCCAAAACCCCCAAGGCTGCCTCATTTTCTCATTGTGGCCGAAAATCATCAAGAGAAAAGTTCTTAGTTCCAAATCTTCAAAGCTTGATTTCTGTTGAACTAAAACTCAAATCAAAATTCCAATCCGACCAAAATGATCCTCTCTTCTTTCTCTACATGATCATATGACTTATCAAGGCTGGAATCGAGGTGAGTTTGCTGCACCATCTCCCTTTTGCTTAGGTTTCAAGGAAACATGCTTAAACATGTATTTTCTTGATGTTCTTCCTTAGGAATCGTGCTTAACTTGACTTGAGGGCCAAGAAACGTTAAATTCCAGAAAGTCTAAGGTGAGATATCTTTTTCTAACAAGCTGAGAGAGATTTGGTCAGTTGAGGGTTTGTGGATTTAAAGTTGTTCTTGATGTGATTTAGGAGGAAAAAGTGCTTAAGGACCACCTGAAAGTATAACCGAATTCGGAGCAGCAAAACCAGGTAGGGTTTAACGAAATTAATCTTTTTTATTTGTGTTTGAGTTGTGTGAATGTTGTATGATTCGGCTTTTCTAAAAATTGGTTGCATATATGATTGATTCTTGGTGAAAATTTGGTGAAATTTTGATGAAATTTGATGAAATTCAAGCTTTAAAGTTCATGTTCTTGGAGCAGCTGGAAAAACGAAAACCTAGGCTTAAATTGTAGTTCAATTTTTTTTGTAATCATGTGGAAAATATGGGGTTTTAGTGGCTGGGAATTTATTATGAATTATGGTAAAAATCGGTTGCAGAAAAGATTGAAAAACGGGTAAAATCATGGAAAGAATCTGAAGAATTTACGAAGAACACAAAGAACACTTTGAGTGTGATGAAGAACAGACCTTAGATCTTAAAAAGGGCAAGGAAGTAAAATTTTTGGTGTTTGTGGGGTTATTTGGTAATTTCCAAAAGTTAGGGTGGTTAAAGTAGAGATATTGAAAGTTACGGGTGGTAAAAAGTAAATTTTAAAGGTTAAAGGTTAAAGTAAAGTTAATTTTTGAAAATTTAATAATAAAATAATAAATAATAATAAAATATTAAATAATAATATTTAATTAAAAATAATATTTTAATAAAAATAATAAATAATACGGAAAAGGTAGTTTTCCTTAAAAGCTTTAGAAAGACAACTTTAAGCGCATAATCTTATAATTACCTTTATAAAACACTTACGGAGTGGTAAGAATATATTAGTGAAGCAAAGATAAAAGAAAGAGAAAGAGTTAAAGAAAAGATAAAAACTAAAGAAAAGTCTGTGAAGTTTTAATAACAGAAAATCAGACAAAGATTAGTCAACAATCTGAGGATCTCTATTTTATTTGTGTATTGATCTCGGGGAAACCCACGAACTAAGGATCTTTGTTTTGTTTGTGTATTGATCTCAGGGACACCCACAAACTGAGGATCAATATTTCCCCTTGTGCGTATATTTTGGGGTCGAGCTTTGTGCCGACTGCTGGTAGTCACGAAGGAGTGGTATTCTTACCACCGACACGTATGCACTAAGGACACAAAGGGAAACCATATCTGAGACTTGTTCCAAGGTAATGTCGGGATGCAGGGTGTAAACCGACACGTGAGCTCATGGCCTGCATAGGACAGACATGCATCATACTTGGTTGTGCATTTCCTCTGTTATGATTGTTGAATGAATGTATGCTTTGTTTGGTTGTATTCTATTCTTTGTATTTGTGTTTTATTTTCTTTTTGTTTGCCTTCTGCTTTCTGTTTTTTTTTTCTATTTTCTCTATTTATATATCTTCTGTTAACTATTTCTCAATATTCAGTTATTCGTCTGCCAAACAACACGGAATTAATGAACTTAACTAATAACCCCGGCCCTACTAAGAACTCCCCAGTTCTTACCCCTTCTCTCTCCCTTCCCCCTTTAGATGGAAGCATGAGTACCTTTCTGTAGTTCGCTAACGACCGTTCGCAAGAAGAGGATTCCGCTCTAGGTAGTCTTCTGAGTCTGGGGTGAATCTCGTTCTCTGTTTATATATATATATATACTGTGAGACCAGCCAATGTCTGCATCCCGTTTATACGTGAACCTTAACCTAAATCTTGTGTACGAGACTCTTGTTATGTGGCTACTTGATGAGGTACCAGAGAGACGTCATATGGCGATGTCTGATCGTGTAGAGGAGTAGTAGATAATGTTCCACCTTTTGATGACGTTCCACCTGACTTGAGTTTTGAAGACTTAGAATGTACTTTCCCTCGCTTTAGTGGTTTTGAGGGACTAGGTGAGTATAGACTCTAGGTTTGCCTGGGTGCCAGCTTAAGGACTTCTTGAACAGGTCAGGGCCTGGGATGTTGTATGTGGATATATGTATATACTTATTATTTCGCTATATCTAGGAGTGTTCTAACTAAAGATTCTTTACTCTAATAAAGGCTGAATCACCGAATGTTATTAACTGTTGAGATGTATATAAGTGTGGTTGTTTATAACTGTTGTATCTGTTATCATTTGTAAATTGATCTGAATGAATCCATATATTAATCCAAACATTTTCAAAAAAAAGTACCTCGCAAAATAAGTACGTTTTTAACAGCGAATCAGGCTCATATAATAAATAATAGATAATAATTAGGAAGACAAATTGGTAACGCTCAGTTTCCGGTATGAGCTAGACATACTAAAAAGTGGGTCATTACAATTTGGTATCTGAGTAGTTCGTTTCCAGTAGAGCCTGGGGAATGGACTGACTATGCTTCATTGCATACTCTGGTTGTCTGTCTCATGCTGTTAGGGTATCTTTTAGATACATTTGGCATGGATGTCTATGAGCACTCATTTTGGGAATATTCATGCTTAACTTGAGATATTAAGACTGATCACTCTAATATTGATTGTTTGGTATGGATAAGACCTCAATGACTGTGAATAAGCATAGTTTAATCAAGCTCCAAACGACGAATCAATGTGAGCCACAATTATCGTCATAGATGTTATGATCTCCATGGCTATGACTATGTGAGATTCGGGTGCCGTAAGGAACGGACCGATCTCTTTATCAGGATGGCTTAAAGGAAATACACTGCCTGGAGATGGATTCCGAACATGGCTAAAATTTTGAGGGCGAAATTTTCTTTAAGGAGGGTAGAATGTAACAATCCCGATTTTCTAGTACGCGAAATCTTTTCTACAGGCACGGATTTCTCCGGAAGATCACAAAAGGAAACACCTCTGATATATCATTAAGCATCTCAATCCTCATTATCATTATGTCATCGTTAAGCTAGAACCTCTCTTTTGAGGCAAGCTCGACAACGCGTTCACGGAGAACCTAGTTTTTGAACCGTATCGGTTAGGAGTTTTGATTCTAGTTTTCGTAAATAGGCTTCGTTTGATGAACTGGACTCGATTCATGAGAGAAGAAAGATAATAGTATAATATTATCATTATATTAGTATTAGAAGTTGCTTGAAAGATATTATAAGGTTATCTGGTCTGTTTTAGTTAAAAACAAGAAATCGGTTTAACCGGGTTCACAGTTTACTGGTGCAGCTTATCACCAGCACTCTCTGATGACTTTAGCAATGCTAAGGCCTCATCATACATGTTCTATTCTTATATTAAAAATGTTACTAGTGTCATTTATGCTAGTAGCTCAGAAAATAAGTTTTAGAGATGTTTTTAGAAGTGTTCCGATACATCTAGTTTTAGTAGTTATACACCTGAAATATTTTAATATTATTTTAACCCACCTTCAAGCCAACTAATCACAACTCACGCTACATCCCCAAAACCCCCAAGGCTGCCTCATTTGCTCATTGTGGCCGAAAATCATCAAGAGAAAAGTTCTTAGTTCCAAATCTTCAAAGCTTGATTTCTGTTGAACTAAAACTCAAATCAAAATTCCAATCCGACCAAAATGATCCTCTCTTCTTTCTCTACATGATCATATGACTTATCAAGGCTGGAATCGAGGTGAGTTTGCTGCACCATCTCCCTTTTGCTTAGGTTTCAAGGAAACATGCTTAAACATGTATTTTCTTGATGTTCTTCCTTAGGAATCGTACTTAACTTGACTTGAGGGCTAAGATACGTTAAATTCCAGCAAGTCTAAGGTGAGATATCTTTTCCTAACGTACTGAGAGAGATTTGGTCAGTTGAGGGTTTGTGGATTTAAAGTTGTTCTTGATGTGATTTAGGAGGAAAAAGTGCTTAAGGACCACCAGAAAGTATAACCGAATTCGGAGCAGCAAAACCAGGTAGGGTTTAACGAAATTAATCTTTTTTATTTGTGTTTGAGTTGTGTGAATGTTGTATGATTCGGCTGTGCTAAAAATTGGTTGCATATATGATTGATTCTTGGTGAAAATTTGGTGAAATTTTGATGAAATTTGATGAAATTCAAGCTTTAAAGTTCATGTTCTTGGAGCAGTTGGAAAAACGAAAACCTAGGCTTAAATTGCAGTTCAATTTGTGTTGTAATCATGTGGAAAATATGGGGTTTTAGTGGCTGGGAATTTATTATGAATTATGGTAAAAATCGGTTGCTGAAAAGATTGAAAAACGGGTAAAAACAGGGAAAGAATTTGAAGAATTTACGAAGAACACGAAGAACACTTTGAGTGTGATGAAGAACATGGAAGAACAGACCTTAGATCTTAAAAAGGGCAAGGAAGTAAAATTTTTGGTGTTTGTGGGGTTATGTGGTAATTTCCAAAAGTTAGGGTGGTTAAAGTAGAGATATTAAAAGTTACGGGTGGTAAAAAGTAAATTTTAAAGGTTAAAGGTTAAAGTAAAGTTAATTTTTGAAAATTTAATAATAAAATAATAAATAATAATAAAATATTAAATAATAATATTTAATTAAAAATAATATTTTAATAAAAATAATAAATAATACGGAAAAGGTAGTTTTCTTTAAAAGCTTTAGAAAGACAACTTTAAGCGCATAATCTTATAATTACCTTCATAAAACACTTACGGAGTGGTAAGAATATATTAGTGAAGCAAAGATAAAAGAAAGATAAAGAGTTAAAGAAAAGATAAAAACTAAAGAAAAGTCTATGAAGTTTTAATAACAGAAAATCAGACAAAGATTAGTCAACAAACTGAGGATCTCTATTTTATTTGTGTATTGATCTCGGGGAAACCCACGAACTAAGGATCTTTGTTTTGTTCGTGTATTGATCTCTGGGAGACCCACAAACTGAGGATCACTGTTTTCCCTTGTGCGTATATTTTGGGGTCGAGCTTTGTGCCGACTACTGGTAGTCACGAAGGAGTGGTATTCTTACCACCGACACGTATGCACTAAGGACACAAAGGGAAACCATATCTGAGACTTGTTCCAAGGTAATGTCAGGATATAGGGTGTAAACCGACACGTGAGCTCATGGTTTACATAGGACAGACATGCATCATACTTGGTTGTGCATTTTCTCTGTTATGATTGTTGAATGAATGTATGCTTTGTTTGTTTGTATTCTATTCTTTGTATTTGTGTTTTATTTTCTTGTATTCTTTTGTTTGCCTTCTTCTTTCTATTTTTTTTTTCTATTTTCTCTATTTATATATCTTCTGTTAACTATTTCTCTATATTCTGTTATTTGTCTGCCAAACAACACGGAATTAATGAACTTAACTAATAACCCCGGCCCTACTAAGAACTCCCCAGTTCTTACCCCTTCTCTCTCCCTTCCCCCTTTAGATGGAAGCATGAGTACCCTTCCGTAGTTCGCTAACGACCGTTCGCAAGAAGAGGATTCCGCTCTAGGTAGTCTTCTGAGTCTGGGGTGAATCTCGTTCTCTGTTTATATATATATATACTGTGAGACCAGCCAATGTCTGCACCCCGTTTATACGTGAACCTTAACCTAAATCTTGTGTACGAGACTCTTGTTATGTGGCTACTTGATGAGGTACCAGAGAGACGTTATATGGCGATGTCTGATCGTGCAGAGGAGTAGTAGATGATGTTCCACCTTTTGATGACGTTCCACCCGACTTGAGTTTTGAAGACTTAGAATGTACTTTCCCTCGCTTTAGTGGTTTAGAGGGACTAGGTGAGTATAGACTCTAGGTTAGCCTGGGTGCCTGATAAACCTCCATTTCATGGTTTATCTTGTACTCAATTGAGTGGATTTTACCAACTCTTTACCCACTTATTCATACTATTTGTGTGGTTTTACATTTGCCTTCCTAATTATGTGCTTTGATTGAAAACATGCTTCTTTGGCCTTTATATTGCTAATATTAATCCTCTCTTATTACCATTAGATGCCTTGATATGTGTGTTAAGTGTTTTCAGAGATTATATGGCAGGAATGGCTCAGAGGATGAAAAGGAAGCATGCAAAAGTGGAAGGAATACAATAAGTTGGAGAAATTGCTAAGCTGTCCAGCCTGACCTGTTCGCACTGAAACGGCTATAACTTCAGCTACAGAGGTCCAAATGACGCGGTTTTAGTTGCGTTGGAAAGCTAACGTCCGGTGCTTCGATTTGATATATAATTTGCCATAGTTACCCCGTTGCCATGTGATGCGAACGCGTGGGTCACGCGGACACGTGACCTGGCCAACACCCAATCCGCGCGGCCGCATGGACGACGCAGCCGCGTCACCTTTCTGCGACCTGAACGTAACAGAAATCACAGTGACGGAAATCAGCGTGTTTGAATTCTTCTCCAGTGATTTTCGGGCTGTTTTCGACCTAGTTCGCGGCCCAGAAAACACAGATTAGAGGCTATAAAATGGGAGATTGCATCCATTCATGAGGAGGCTCATATAATTCACTTCTCATGATTTAGATTAGTTATTAGAGAGGTTTTCTCCTCTCTCTCTTAGGATTTAGGATTTCTCTTAGTTTTAGGAGTGACTCTCAATCCCAGGTTCTTTATTTTTATTTAATTTATGAACTCTTCCATGTTACATATAATTTTCTTAATTAATGTTATTTGAGGTATTTCAGTTCATGATTGCTTTCTTTTATTTACATGATTATTGCTTCCCATCTGAAGACATTTTTATTCCAGTAGATTTACTTTTCCCCTTTTGGTTGTGGTTAAGAAATCAGTAACTCAGGAGTTATCCAATTCAACAGCATAATTGTTAATTGTTATCTTGCCAATTGAGTTGAACTTCAATAATCATAACTTTTTCTTAGGAAATAAATAGGATTCGAAGATCAAACCAAATTTTCCCTTGACTTTCCTTTGCTTTAGTAAAGGTTAACTAAGTGGAATTAAGATTCAACTTTCATTGTTGTTGATAAGAATAACTAAGTCTGGACTTCCAAATTCTCATAACTTGCCAAAAGTTTGCCTTGCAGCTATTTATTTATTTTTAATTACCATTTAAATTATTTGTCATATAACATATTCCCACCTTACTTCCAAAACCCCAATTTACAAACTCATAACCAATAATAAGAACATACCTCCCTGCAATTTCTTGAGAAGACGCCCCGAGGTTTGAATACCCGGTTATCAATTTAAAAGGGATTTGTTACTTGTGACAACCAAAACGTTTGTACGAAGGGATTTCTGTCGGTTTAGAGACTATATCTACAACGCGATTGTTTTTAAGAAATTCTTTACTCGCAAAAATCCTAACGTCAAAATGGTGCCGTTGTCGGGAAATTGCAAACGTGTGCCTTATTATTGGTTATTGTAAATATTTAAAAAAAATTTCAGAATTTTTATTTTAAAAATTTTTATCTTGCCTTATCTTAGTTTTAATTTTAAAAATTCAAATCTTTTTCAAAAAAATCAAATTTCAAATTTCAATATTTAAATTTCAAATTTCAAATTTCAAATTTTAAAATTAAATTTCAAAATTTAAATTTCAAAAATTTAATTTTCAATTTCAAAACTTAAATTTCGAAAACCTTTTATTTACTTTATTTTATTTTATTTTGCTTATTTGTTTTTCTTTTTGTTTTTAATTTTTATTTGCTACTATGAACTCTCACCCCTTTGGCTATGAGTCTGGTTACAATAATGTTGCAGGAAGAAGAAATTACAATGAGAACAGGCATCAAGGTTGGAACAATCAAAGATGGGAGGAGCCACAAGGATTTGATCAACCCTCATGGCAACAACCACCTCCAATGGACTATCAACAACCACCACTATATGCCTATGAATCCTTTCCTCAACATGACTTTGGACCACCATACTCACAAGCCCCATTTCCGCCATTCACCTCCATATGACCCTAACCCTCAACCACCATACCAACCACCTTATGAGCCATATGAACCATATATAGAACCACCCCAATTCCAACCCAATTACTCACAAGAACCACCACTTCAATATTCACCATCTCCATATCCATCAATCCAAGAGCACTATGATCCTATTTATGAAAGCCAAGTGCATCAAGAGACAAAGGATCGTTTCAAGGAAACAGTGGATCGATTTCATGCAACCATTCGTCAATTGGAGCAAGCGATAATTCAATTAGTTTCCCGACGTTCGGACACTCAAGGAACCCCCATGGCTTCATGTGGACAATCTAATGAAGAACGTAGCATGAAGGAGATACTAGAAACTCCAGTGAACAGTACGGAGCATGAACAAGTGGAGGAAGCCGGAATTATTGAAGAAGAAGAAGTGGTTGAAGACTTAGGAGATGCAGAACCTCCATGGGAAAGTCCAGTCATAGAACCCCCTTCCAAGTTGTTTGAAATTGATGCGGAGGAGGGTGTACAACCTCCAAGGCATATCACAGTTAAAGACTTGGAAGAGGTTGATCAAGAGATGGAGATTCAAGAAGAAGAAGCACAACCTCCCATGCCCTTGGAAAGTAATGAAGAGAAGATTGAATTGGAAGAAAGCTACCAAGAGGAAGAGGTTGAAATTGAAGAAGCATGCAAAGAGGTGGTAATTATCAGAGAAGAACACAAGGGAGTGGAGCTTGCAATTTCATTAAAAACACCTCCCCCTAAGTTGCCATCATCCTTCACAACATTCAAGTGGGTAAAATTCATATCCCTTAGCTTTCTAATTCCACTTGAATATGGGCTATTGGAGACGGATGGTCAACTTAGAGCTCTTTGTGGCATTAAGAGTAAGAGGAAGATGGTCAGTAGTAAGAATTGTCCTGCAAGGTTTATTATGGTTGGAAGCTTAAAGTTTAAATGCAAAGGTTGGTGTAAAGCTCAACTGAATGGGTCTAGGAAGTTGTTTGACCGCTTACGTGAGAATTCAGACTGCTTGCCACCCGGATGGAACAATATTGCTCAACCAAAAGACGGGTGCAAGGGCAAGGTCTGGGACCCCGGAATTCATTCTATCAATAACCACTCTTGGGGCCTGGTCACTTGCTTTAACTTACTTGAAGGCTTTCTGCGCCTAGTTTGGGATCCCGGAGGTTACTGGAGATACAAACATTGGTGGAGATTCCTGGATGAGTTCAAGCACAAGCCACCATAACAGAAAGCTCACCAAATGTCCAACTTAAGGACTCTAACTAAAAGTGCTAGGTGGGAGACAACCCACCATGGTATAATCATTCCTTTCTCAATTTTAATTTTATTTAGTTTTGTTTGTTTTTGAAATTTTATTTTATTTTATTATATTGAACCTGGAGTTTCGCATCACATTCATATTAACACTGCATTCTGCATCTTTTCAGATTAAAAAAAAAAAGCGAGCACGCGACGCGACCGCATCAGCGACGCGTCCGCGTTGCAAGGAGATGAGAGACAATATTAATATGAACAGAGAGTTTCGCAGGAGCAGCGCTGGAAGCGTGCTAATGGCACAATTTGATCCACGCGACCGCGTCGCTGACGCGGCTGCGTCATTTGGAAAAATAGCTTCCCACGCGATCGCGTCACCCACGTGATCGTGTGGCTCTGAGAAGTCGACGTAAATGGGTGTATGGCAGAAAGTTGATCTGGAGTTGGGCTGGAATCGTGCTGGAAGCCCAAGCCTCACCACACGAACGCGTGCCCCACGCGTCCGCGTCGTTTTTAAAAGATGGCCATTCACGCGATCGCATGCCCCACGCGATCGCGTCACCCAGAATTTTGGCAAAAAGAGTTTCGAACAGAGAGTTGCGCGACCGCGAGGCTGCACTCGCGCCAATCGCACAAAACAGGCCACGCGATCACGTGACCCACGTGTCCGCGTCACCTGACCTTATCGCGAACCACGCGACCGCGTCACTCACGCGTCCGCGTCACAAGCGGCGCACAGAATATCCAGATCAGCCAAATTTCTTATCTTTTCTTTTCTAATCCTTATTTTTTTTATCTTTTCTTATTTCTTTCTTCTTCCTTTCTTATGTTCTTTCACCTCCATTTTATTTCACTTAATTTATTTGCATATTTCATTCATTGCATCTTAATTTTGTGCATATTTTTATTTTCTTTTCTAAAATTAACTATTTCTCCTTTGGTGTTAAAATTTTCTTACTTAACTATTGCATTTTCTCTTGAATTATTTTGGGTGCTTCATGACTTGTTTTATTCTGATTGGGTAATATTGTTTAAATCAATGCTAATTTTTATATTATTGATATTCCTTTTGCATTGACATGAACTTACATTGTCTTTCATTACCCACTCTCTTCCCCATTGTTGCAAATTTTGCACCACTGGTATGCCATGGCTTCTATTGTTTTCTCACGTACATGTTGAAGCTTCCATGTAAATGAGACCCTTATCATTTGGCATTAACACCCATATTTTATTTATTTTCTATCTTTTGGGTTACTTTTCTTCTTTTTCTCTTCTTTTAGGCTGGCCACCGAAGACGACAAAAGGGAGACACTTCTAAAAGGGGAGACAAACAAGTCCATCTGCACATTCTTTGAAGAAAAGCATCAGTTGGAACAACCCGTCCACCTGCATATCTCAGCATGCACCGAAGACGGTGCAATTTTTAAGTGTGGAGAGGTCGATACCGATCTCCATGGGTTAGTATTTTCTTTTCAACACCATTGTTTTATTTTCTTTGTTTGTTCATTATTGCATCTGCATATTTAATTGCATGTTTGTTTGATTTTATGCATTTAGCTATTGCTTGGTTGAGAAATAATAAGTTTCTTTTTAAAGACCCTATTTTTGAAAAATTTTCACTAATTTAAAATCAAAATTTTTGTGTTAAACTTATCAGAAGTTGTATTTGGAACATGATTTTTGAGCCAAAGAACACACAACCTGTGAGATTTTGAGCTTATTTACATGGTTACATTATTTAACCATAAATTATTTCCTGTGTGTTTCCTTCTCTATGATTGTAATCTATATTTTGTTCTAATCTATATGTCCATTATTTAGTGTATTTACATGCTTGCATATGATTGAGGCCATTGTTTGATTTTAGCTCACTTATCCCAAATAAGCCTACCCTTTAAATCACCCTTGTCAGCCACTTTGAGCCTTTTTAATCCCCATTTGTTCTGTATTTTACCACATCACTAGCCTTAAAACAGAAAAACAATTAATAGATCACTTATAGATCACTTATACCTCATGATGTTTGCATTTGTATGCTAAATATTTGTTGATTAGTTAGATGAAGAACAAAGTTTTAGAAAGCATTATTAGAGAAGACTAGAGTGAATTACCCTATACACTTGAGAGATTAGAGTAATATACACTTCCAGTGAGGGTTCAACGCTTAAATTCTATGTTCCCTGCTTTCATGAGCTGTCTTCTTACAAGTTTACTTGCTTTTTATTGTATGATTTGAATTAGTGGAAATTGGTTTGTATTTGTCTTGGAGAACTTATTTACTCTTAACCAAGTAGGTAGAAACATTTTGCATGTAGTTGTATTCATATAGATAGGTTGCATTTCATACATTCTACCATTCCTCTTCATTCTTTATAGTTTCTCTTGAGCTTAGCATGAGGACATGCTATTGTTTAAGTGTGGGGAGGTTGATAAACCTCTATTTCATGGTTTATCTTGTGCTCAATTGAGTGGATTTTACCAACTCTTTACCCACTTGTTCATACTATTTGCATGGTTTTACATTTGCCTTCCTAATTATGTGCTTAGATTGAAAACATGCTTCTTTGGCCTTTATATTGCTAATATTAATCCTCTCTTATTACCATTAGATGCCTTGATATGTGTGTTAAGTGTTTTCAGAGATTATAGGGCAGGAATGGCTCAGAGGAAGGAAAGGAAGCATGCAAAAGTGGAAGGAATACAATAAGTTGGAGAAATTGCTAGCTGTCCAACCTGACCTCTTCGCACTCAAACAGATATAACTTCAGCTATAGAGGTCCAAATAATGCGGTTCTAGTTGCGTTGGAAAGCTAACATCCGGGGCTTCGATTTGATATATAATTTGCCATAGTTACTCCGATGCCAGGCGACGCGAACGCGTGGGTCACGCGGACGCGTGACCTGGCCAACACCCAATCCGCGCGGCCGCATGGACGACGCGGCCGCGTCACCTTTCCGCGACCTGAACGTAACAGAAATCGCAGTGACGGAAATCAGTGTGTTTGAATTCTTCTCCAGCGATTTCCGGGCTATTTTTGACCCAGTTCGCGGCCCAGAAAACACAGATTAGAGGCTATAAAGTGGGGGATTGCATCCATTCATGAGGAGGCTCATATAATTCACTTCTCATGATTTAGATTAGTTTTGAGAGAGGTTCTCTCCTCTCTCTCTTAGGATTTAGGATTTCTCTTAGTTTTAGGAGTGACTATCAATCCGAGGTTCTTTATTTTTATTTAATTTATGAACTCTTCCATGTTACATATAATTTTCTTAATTAATGTTATTTGAGGTATTTCAATTCATGATTGTTTTCTTTTATTTACATGATTACTGCTTCCCATCTGAAGACATTTTTATTCCAGTAGATTTACTTTTCCCCTTTTGGTTTTGTTTAAGAAATCAGTAACTCAGGAGTTATCCAATTCAACAGCATAATTGTTAATTGTTATCTTGCCAATTGAGTTGAACTTCAATAATCCCAACTTTTTCTTTGGAAATAAATAGGATTCGAAGATCAAACCAAATTGTCCCTTGACTTTCCTTTGCTTCAGTAAAGGTTAACTAAGTGGAATTAAGATTCAACTTTCATTCTTGTTGATAAGAATAACTAAGTCTGGACTTCCAAATTCTCATACCTTGCCAAAAGTTTGCCTTGCAGCTATTTATTTATTTTTAATTACCATTTAAATTATTTGTCATATAACATATTCCCACCTTACTTCCAAAACCCCAATTTACAAACTCATAACCAATAATAAGAACATACCTCCCTGTAATTTCTTGAGAAGATGACCCGAGGTTTGAATACTCGGTTATCAATTTAAAAGGGGTTTGTTACTTGTGACAACCAAAACGTTTGTACGAAGGGATTTCTGTCGGTTTAGAGACAATATCTACAACGCGACTGTTTTTATGAAATTCTTTACTGGCAAAAATCCTAACGTCAGTGCCAGCTTAGGGACTTCTTGAACAGGTCAGGGCCTGGGATGTTGTATGTATATATATGTATATAGTTATTATTTAGCTATATCTAGGGGTGTTCTAACTACAGATTCTTTACTCTAATAAAGGCTGAATCACCGAATGTTATTAACTGTTGAGATGTATATAAGTGTGGTTGTTTATAACTGTTGTATCTGTTATCATTTGTGAATTGATTCTAAATGAATATTAATCCAAACATTTTCAAAAAAAAAATACCTCGCAAAATAACTATGTTTTTAATAGCGAATCAGGCTCATATAATAAATAATAGATAATAATTAGGAAGGCAAGTTGGTAACGCTCAGTTTTCGATATGAGCTAGACATACTGAAAAGTGGGTCGTTACAATTTGGTATCAGAGCAGTTCATTCCCAGTAGAGCCTGGGGAATGGACTGACTATGCTTCATTGCATACTCTAGTTGTGTGTCTCATGCTGTTAGGGTATCTTTAAGATACAATTGCCATGAATGTCTATGAGCACTTATTTTGGGAATGTTCGTGCTTAACTTGAGATATTAAGACTGATCACCTTAATATTGATGGTTTGGTACAGATAAGACCTCAATGATTGTGAATAGGCACAGTTTAATCGAGTTCCAAACGACGAATCGATGTGAGCCACAATTATCTTCATTGCTGTTATGATCTCCATGGCTATGACTATGTGTGATTTGGGTGCCGTAAGGAACGGACCGATCTCTTTATCAGGATGGCTTGAAGGAAATACACTGCCTGAAGATGGATTCCAAACGTGGCTGAAATTTTGAGGGCAAAATTTTCTTTAAGGAGGGTAGAATGTAACAACCCCGATTTTCGAGTACGCGAGAACTTTTCTACAGTTACGGATATCTCCGGAAGATCACTGAAGGAAACATTTCTGATATATCATCAAGCATCTCAATCCTCATTATCATTATGTCATCCTTAAGCTAGAACCTCTCTTTTTAGGCAAGCTCGACAACGCGGCCACGGAGAACCTAGTTTTTGAACCGTATCGGTTAGGAGTTTTGATTCTAGTTACCGTAAATAGGCTTAGTTTGACGAACCGGACTCGATTCATGAGAGAAGAAAGACAATAGTATAATATTATCATTATATTAGTATTAGAAGTTTCTTGAAAGATATCATAAGGTTACCTGGTCTGTTTTAGTTAAAAACAGGAAATCGGTTTAACCGGGTTCACAGTTTACTGGTGCAGCTTAGCACCAGCACTCTCTGATGACTTTAGCAATGCTAATGCCTCATCATACATGTTCTATTCTTATATTAAATATGTTACTAGTGTCATTTATGCTAGTAGCTCAGAAAATAATTTTTAGAGATGTTTTTTCAAGTGTTCCGATACATCTAGTTTTTGTAGTTATACACCTGAAATATTTTAATATTATTTTAACCCACCTCTAATCCAACCAATCACAACTCACCCTACACCCCCAAAACCCCCAAAGCTGCCTCATTTGCTCATTGTAGCTGAAAATCATCAAGAGAAAAAGGAGAGAAAAATTCTTAGTTCCAAATCTTCAAAGCTTGATTTCTGCTGAACTAAAACTCAAATCAAAATTCCAATCCGACCAAAATGATCCTCTCTTTTTTCTCTACATGATCATATGACTTATCTAGTCTGGAATCAAGGTGAGTTGGCTGCACCATCTCCCTTTTGCTTCAGTTTCAAGGAAGAGTATTCTTCAGATTCTATAATCTTCAACCAGGCATTCAAGGGAACCTCTATGGTCTCCTTATGAGTTCTGGTTTCTTTTAGTTCTTCAACAAGGTAGTCCTCAGTGGGTGTTGAATGCTCAGCTACTCCTATTGTGGTGTTTAATAGCAGGAGTTGTCCTTTTTGGGCGTTGAACGCCGAGTCTCTATGATATGGGGAATTATACCAGTTCGGAATTTAGCAAAATAATTTTGTTGTGAGCATAGCCCAAACCGATAATCAATCCTCAAATCAAAGTTTAATAATTGGTTGTCACAAGTCCAACCCAATAAAAATAACCGAGAGTATTAGTCCCGGGTTATCTTCTCAAGGAATTGTAGTGAAGTATGCGTATTATTGGTTATGGTATCGAAGGGGTGGGTTGGTAAAAAGGGGCAAGAAAATATACCGAGCAATCTAAAAATAACAACTACTAAAAAGAGGGATTCATGGCAAGGATTGAGAATCTAGGCTTTCTATCCTAGTCATTAATTATCATACAATGATTAACAAGAATTTATCCTATTTAGTCAACTCCAACAATGGAAGAAAGTACAATGTTATCTTCACACGAGAAAAAGTCAAATATGACTAGTTAATCTCAATCTAAAAGTCATAATCAACTTACTAATTGAATTAGCAAGAGATTAGAATCAATGGAAATAATATTAACTAACAACTCTATATTACCAATTTAAATTGGGTATTAATGACTCAAGATTACACAATTTCTCTTTCCAAGCCAAGAATGCTAAAAAAGCTACTCTAACATCCAACCAAGCATTTTGTCAAACACTTGGAAGGCATAAAAAGAAAGCATCATAAAATTGCAAGAATAATAAAATCTACAACTAACTAATTACAAAGAAACAATAACAACTACTCAATCAAGCAACAATGAACAAAGAAACATCAAATTACATTAAAGAAAACCCAAATCCAACAAAGAGTTCATCAAGAAATTATAAAGAAAACAAGATGAAAACAAGAATTTAACCTAGATCTAAGAGAAATTAACCTAATCCTAACCTAATTCTAGAGAGAAGAGGGAGCTTCTCTCTCTTGAAACTAACTAAGACATGCTTCCTACACTAACTAATTGCTCCCACCTTGTCCAATCTTCAATTCTGCATGAAATAGCTTCAGAAACGAGTGGGATTTGGGCCTGGGAAGCTCAGAAATCGCCCCCAGCATTTTTACTTTAATGAGGTCACGTGCCTACTATGACGCGGACGCGTGGGTCACGCATACGCGTTGTCTAGCATTTTCTTCTCACGTGTGCGCGCTCCAAATGCTCTAAATCCTTGTTTTTCTATGAATTCTCCACTTTGCATGCTTTTCTCTTCACTTCTTCCATCCAATTCTTGCCTTATGAATCTGAAATCACTCAACAAACATATCAAGGCATCGAATGGAATTAAAGTGAATTAAATTTAGCTATTTTAAGACCTAAAAAGCATGTTTTCACACTTAATCACAAAATTAGGGAGAATCACAAAACCATGCTATTTCGTTGAATAAATGTGAGATAAGTTGATAAAATTCCCTAAATTAAGCACAAGATAAACCACAAAATTGGGGTTTATCAAACCTCTCCACACTTAAACTAATCATGTCCTCATGATAAACCAATAAAAAGACAAAGGATATCAACATTTATTCAATGCAAATGAACTATCTACATGCAATCTATCTAAATGAATGCATCTACTTAGTCAAAATAAATCAATTCCCAAGAAAGCATATATGAACATAAGGGCTAAAGGTATTAACAACCAATTCAAATCCACAATTGATTTGAATTATTGAAAAGAATTTACAAACTTGCAAGAAAATAGATGATCATAGGTGGAAACACGTAATTGAGCAATCGAACCCTCACCGGATGTGTATTCGCTCTAGTCACCCAAGTGTATAGGGTTGTTCACTCAATTCTTCCCTAAACATGCTTTCTAAGATTTGTTTTTTATCTAACAATCTACAATTATTTCATGCATGCATACAAATATCATGAGGACTTTTCCATAGGTTGTAATGGGGCTAGGGTCAAGGTGAGATTGTATTTGGTCAAGTGGGCTTGAAATTTGAATATTTGATTAACCTAAGCTTCCCACCTAACCTATATAACAACCTATACAATTCTAAACAAACCTAACTACCCATTCTTCACTTTCTCACACACCCATGCATTCTCTTTTTGATCACCACACATATGCATTGATTTTTATTGAACTTTACTTTGGGGCATTTTGTCCCCTTTTTATTGGTTTCTTTTTCTTTTCTTTTTCTTTTTCTATTTATTACTTTTTTTCTTTTTTATTTTTTTCTTTTTATTTTTCCTTTGTTTTTCTTTAAATTTTTTTTCAACTGAAATATATACAAGAACATCAATGCATATGGTTTATACATTTAATGCATGAGTATGTACCCAATTCCCAAAATTTTCAATAAAACTACAAAATACACTTTTATCTCTACCCAATGTTCCCAACTCTCCCAAAATTAAATGATAAACACTCTCACTAGCCTAAGCTAATTAAAGATCCAAACAAAGGACATTTATTATTTTTCACCTTAAGGCTTTTAATGTGCTAAAATTAAGAACAAATGGGGTTTAGCATAGGCTCAAAGTTGGCTAACAATGGAAGATAAAAGGTAGGCTATTTGGGTAAGTGAGCTAATTGAAACAATGGCCTCAATCATATAAGTGCATTCATACACAAAATAATGGACATAAAGAATCAAACAAATCAAATATTACAATCATAGAAAGAGAATAATACACACAATTAGGCTCAAAACTCACATGCTTATGTGTTCTTAGCTCAAAAATCATGTTCCACAATGCATAATTCAAGCAAGTTCTAAAAAAATTTTTTTACTCAACTCAATTGGGGTGCCTTATAGATAAAATCCTTGGAAATTTTCATTATTTTGGCTAAGCTTATTATATACATATGCAAAATAAGAAAAGGCAACTAAAAATCCTAAAAGACCTAAAAAACTGAAATGCGAAAGTGTTGGGATTAGAAATTGTCACCCAAAAATGGCCAATCGGTCGGACGACCTCCCCGCACTTAAAAGTTTACACCGTCCTCGGTGCATTCAAAGATGAGCAATGGGGTATGGCGACTTTCCAGGTTGCCACGTTCAGCTGGTGGATCAACTGGTTACTGCATGTTCTTCCTTTCCACTTCTGTCGTTGCTTATGATGACTCACCCTTGAAAAATAGAAAATAGCACAGTAAGATGAGAGAATACAAAAGTAAGGAAGCGTAAATTGTTGGAATGAGGTAAATTACTAAAATTGAGTGAGTGAATTAGTGTGACATTAAGGAAGAATAGTGTGTGGGTTCTAAGTTGTGCGTGGTTTAGAACACACACACACACTAACATAAAGAGCTATGTCACAAGTACACAAAAGAAAGCATACACTTTACTAATTCGAGTGTGCTTGAAATACTTTAAAAGACTTGTAAGTTAAGATACAAACAAGTAGTAAAGAGGCATGAAAGCACCCAAGCAAATATTCAAATTGTGAATTGGATAGTGAATGGACATTGATTGATGTGTAAGTGAACTTGGTGAACCAATTGAAATATAAAGCTCACACATCAAAGATTGACACTTGTTGAAGTTGTTGGAACACCTAAGTGATATGGAGGTGGAACACATGGGTACTATGGAACTTAGGAAAAAGAAGATAGAAATTAAACTCAATCACATAGCAAGCATGGTCCACAAAGCTTTACAAAGCTCAAAAATATGTCACTAGGTAAGCTTTCGATCCAATTTCACAATTCCAAAATCTCAATGCATGAAATAGGTGATATGAGTAAGGGTCAATCATAAATAAGCATCACCTAACAAAAAATGCATTGACAATACACAAATGCCTAACAATGAATGATGAAATCAAATCACATACTAGCTAGCTACAACATGTAATTCAATAGATGAAAAAAAAAACTTTGAAGGCAATGTCCTACGTACTTGGTATTAAAAAATGTTAAGCATGAAGAGTTCAAAACCAAGTAACAAAAGGTAACCTTAATAAAAGAAGTCCAACAATGAAAAGTAACAACAATGTTGTTAACATGACATCTTATCAATAATCAGTAGCAATAGATAGCAAACAAGATTAATAATCCAACACTTATAATAAAAAATAGAAAAATAAACATAAGTCAACTAACTAACTAATCAACTAACTAACTAAAAGAAATGGTGATAGATGGTGATTGGTAGTTTTGGATAATGGTTGAAAAGAAGGAAGAAAAAAATAAGAGAAGAGAAGGGAAGGAAAGAACACTACAAGAAAAACACTCATTCAGGTACACTTGAAAAGTGTAGCTAAAAGTGAAAAAAAATGATGCGTTAGGCTACGGCTATGCTTTCTAGGCTACAGCTATGCTTTTTGGGGTGATTCCCATTCGGCTGTTGCCTATTCTCAAAGTTTGGGAATAGGCTACAGCTATGTTTGGGAATAGGGTGCGCTTTTCAAGTGATGCTGTCCAGGACCAAAGGCTACGCTTTTCAGCTTCCATTTTCGCCAGAATAGGCTACGCTTTTCGACGCTATTGCATCACCTGTAAAGCATAACCACATTGTATCCCATGGCTTCTTTTTATAAGTGTAGCCTTAGGTCCCTTATTTTTTTTTTATACTATAGCTACTGTATATAAGTGTAGTCTTAGGTCTCGTTTTTTTCTGTATATATATATATATATATATATATATATATATATATATATATATATATATATATATATATATATATATATATATATATATATAATTTTCTAATAGTTATTAATACAACATAATAGTTAATAATATGATTACATGTATAATAATTCTGCATTTTTATTTAAATGAGTTGAATATTATAAAATAAAAATAAATACATAATTATACTAAATAATTTCTTTAAATAATAAAAATTATCTCTAACCAAAATATATTTATAATAATGATCCAAAAGTACTAGAATGAAGTTAATTGTAAAAATTCATACATCTCACACTAAAGTAAGCATAGCCATATAAAAATAACCATAGTATCACTTAGAATTTACTACTAATACTCTACAAAAAACCATATCCTACATACATAACTATCTTCTAATAAAAGTCATTAGTCAACCATACATGTAAAGATTCTAAACAGTACTCTATCTTAGCCAATAAACCACAATAATAATCAGCTTAATCTTCATTGCTTAATCTTCATTGTGACCCTGCATAATTATATAGAAAAGTAATTAGAAAAATATTCATAATGACATTCGTAATTATAAAAATTAAAGAATCAAACTCAAAATTATCAATGACTAATATCATTAATTCACCAAGACATACAAGACTCTCAACACAAGATTAAAGGAAAAAGAAACGGAGAGAGAGAGAGAAGCAAAAGATAATGTTTCAGAAAATGATACGGCCAAAAAGATAAAGGAAGCAGCAAAATTGTCCCAAGCCATCCCATATTTTGGTTCTGACGGTGGGGAATCCAAGAAGCATGAGAGAGAAAGTGATAGTAAGAGTTTGTTTAATTTAAATGGAAGCTTGTGGTTCTCTACATCTACTACTAAACCACAACCAGCAGAGTACTCATGGAATTTTTGTTACCTCTGCAACCAACTACAACCCATGCTTGACAATGTTCTGATCTCTTAGCAGTAAATTCAAGAGAAGGAAGCAACTTAGTGTAATCATTAAATAAAACCTACATGGATGTAGCACGTGAGTTCTCACACTTAATAAAAGAAACTTATGCTAAATATAACCTTAAAAAATTATGATAACATATCCAATTACTAATTCCATGTTTCATTAATGGCTTAAAATCTCATATTCCTAGGGAGGTTTTCTGTAAAATCCAAAATCTATGTTGAAAGCTTGGTTTAGTGGAAGGCCGTTTGAAATGAAAATTGAAGCTGTAGAGCAACCATATCCAGAAATTCAAATGAAAATGTAACAACAAAGCCAAAGTCCAGGTTCAAAATCAGCAACAATATCAACCCAGCCAAAGCATTCCAAATTTTAAATAATCACAAACAAACTAACAAATCATGAAAATAAAAACTATAGATATTCAATTGGAGCACTCAAATCTGGAGGCAACAATCCTCAACAATTTGATCAAGACAGTCACAATCTAATCACAATTAAGCCACAAAAGCACAAAGAATAACAGGACAACAGCACATTTACCATGAATAATCACAAACAGCAGAAAGAGCTAATCAACAATCAATGAATAAAAAACTGAAAACACAAATCATTTTCAAAGATTAATAACCCTTATGAATAGAGCAAAAAAATGAATAACAATGTGATTACACTATTACAATGAGCCACGAACAGAGCATTGACCTTTGAAGATGGTAAGCTGGCAGCAAACACAGCAACGGACAACGGGCGAAGAGCTGTGAAACATGAGAAGAATACTAATCTAAGTATTAGCCATCATGTGATTATTATCAAGCAATTTCATGTAGCTCCACCTCTTGAGCACAAAAAATGATAACTTTCATCACTATTCTTAATATCTTATATTCAAATAGTTTCCATATAGAGTTGTGTTAATCTCATGCAATGGCTCTACAAGATAAATATGAGTACATAAAATATTTTTTATGCTAAAATCAGACTTGATCAGTAGCCATTGAGAGCATAATTTGAGAGCATAATTGGGACAAGTAAAAAATAAATCATCCTTGAATCATGGCAATTACAGAATGATATTTTCACATTCTAATGACTCAAATTATGAACTGATCCTCCATTACTAATAAGTACTAAATCTCTGATGAATTAGTGATGCCCATTTTACTAAAACAATCAAAGACAATAATTGGATTTACCTTATAATAAGAGAAACTATCTAGAAGTCTCTTAGATATGAATGCCACAAATGTAGAAAAAATCTAAATAACTAAAATACATAGTAACTAGCTGCCACATGTAAAGTATGTTAGTATAAGTTAGAATTCTAGGAGTAGCTATAGCCAACCAGCTTTCATATTTGTTACATCTCTCACAACTATAACCAAACTTCACAAATTACTGAATGATCATAGTGTTGCAATTCATTTTGTTTAAAAAATTAGAGTCTAACTGATTTTCACTAATTCACTAAACTGTATCTAAATCTGATTTTAGAAGTTACGGAAGAAGACCACTAAATCCTTTTTTACTCTTTTGTTTTAAAGTATAAAGAAAAAGAATACTGATAAATTTATTATAACCTGTCGGTTTTTCCAGTTCCAAGTTGTTTCTGTACATGACGAAGAAAATGTAATTAATTATTATTATATAAATCTAAATGTATTATGTACTGTATCCTACTTACTAATCAGTACAATTTTGTGCATGCTTTCCTAGTTGTCTTATCACATTCACGACAAGGATCAAATAAACAATATAATGGAATTCAAAGCTTATTCAGAACAGAACTGAACTGAACTCAAATAAACACCAACTAATGATTTTATTTTCAGAACAAAACTAAGATTTTCAAGAAAAGAATGAGTTAATTTTTAAGATAAATCAGCCTCAAGTCCTGTCTCTATTGATTTTATATTAATTTTGCCAATCCAATCAACAGCAGGAACTGGAATTATTCTGAATAAAAGCTGATAATATTCTCGTCTCCATTAGAATCAGTTTTTTAACACCCTTAGCTTTATGATCTTACAACAAAGCATATTAACAAGGGTCATATCCAGTAGGTATGACACGAGAAAGCTAAAACCCCCAATTCATCACAAATTGAATAAAGAACAAAACTAGAATTCAACACTAATAATAACAAGCAATGCTCAAATGAGACACGAAAAAGCTTCTAACACAGACAGCACGACAAAAATTGAACCAGACATAGAAAAATCCTAATTAAAAACGAAATTGTGATATAGGAACCCTAATTAAATTTAACATAGGCTAGTGGGAATTAGGAACCCTAATTGCCTAAATCAGGAAAAAAAGTTAAAAGCCTACCTATCGTGGATGAGAGAGCGAATTGAGCAGGGATAGACGGAGTAGAGGCGGCACGATTAGCAAAGGAGACGCGGAGCAAAGCAGAAGAGCACGGCGAGGAGGTGGTGCAATGTAAGAGAGCTGCGGCGTCGTTGCGAAGTAGTAGAGCTGCGGCGGCGGTGCGGTGTAACAGAGCCGCAGTGGTGGCGTGGCGTGGCGTGGCGTAGCAGAGCCGTGTGAGGATGTGGTGCAAGGAGAAGAGCCATGTGATGGCGTAGTAGAGCTATGAACTATTAGCTTTGTGCGAAACGATGATAGCGCGGGGCAAAGGGGGAAGAGGGGGAAAAAATTCACTGGGTGTTATGTGCTTTGGGGGAAGAGGGGACAAAATTCACTAAGTGTCAAGCATTTCGCCCTAGATACGTATGGTTTTCGATCTTCGTGATGGCTGGTGAAGGTTTTCGATCTTCTTTGAAAGGGTTTTTTTTCATGCTTTGGAGGTGAGTGATGACGAGCTTTGGAGGGAATGGGTAAAAATTTCACTAAGTGTGTGAGCTGAGTGTGCGTGCTTATGGGAAAAAATTCAGTAAGTGTCAAGTTTTTGGCTTTAGATACATTAGGCATCACTTCTAAAATGCACCCAAAACTTAATAAATAGGCTACCCTCTAAAAACGTCGTCTTTAATATGAAAAATGAACCCATAGATATCAACCTACAGCTACGCTTTATAAGTGATTTCTATAATAACTAAGGCTACACTTTTTAAATGATGCCACAATTGTGTATCTTTTTCTCTTATAAAAAGGCAACACGGAGAAAAGTGTAGCCTATTCATAGAATAGACTATGCTTTTCAAATGTAGCTTAAAAAGATGTAGCTGAATGGGTATTTTTGTAGTGGAAATGGAAATAGGAGAAGAAAAGAAGGGAGTGAAACAGGGCAGGGGTGTCACGCGTATGCGTCATGTCACGCGTATACATGATGGACATATCAGAGAGGCGACGCGTACGTGTGAGGGACGCGTACGCATGGGTGAACATTGTGCTAGAAGCACAATTCCAGCCCAAAACGTGCGCAACTCTCTAAAATTTATATGGGTGCATGAAAATTTGGTGGTCACGCGTACGCGTGGGTGATCGAAAAACTTGGGTTCATGCGTACACGTGGGTGACGCGTACGCGTGGTATGGTGCTCTGTTTTTCAAAATTTTTCCAAGTTCTTGCACCAAACCAAGCATTCCAAACCTCCAAACAGCTACCAAAACACCATAAAATCTTATTTAACATACTAGTCTCCCAATTAAACTCAAAAAACTAAACTAAACATGAAATTAAACCTATTTTACTAATATTTACAAAGAGAAAAATGAAAAGATTTTACCGTAGTGGGGTGTCTCCCACCTAGCACTTTTATTTATTGTCCTTAAGTTGGACTTATGGGGAGCTCTCATCTAGGTGGCTTGTGCTTGAATCCATCCTTGAACATCCACCAATGCTTGGTCTTCCATTGTGCTCCAATGTTCTCAATTGATTTCACCAAATGTTGATGGAGTTCTTCACAAGCTTGGAGCTCCCATGGTTGATCCTCATATTGTAATCCGGGATCCCAAATCTTATTTTCAAACCCATCTTCAAGTTGATCATGGTGGTTTCCTCTAGGTGGTTTAGCCTTGGAATTCTCATTTAGGCACCAAAACAACCTCCTAGACCCATGCAAATTGGTTCTATACCAACCATTGTTCTTAAACCTTGAGCTTCCAACCATAATCAATGGTGCACGAAATCGTGATCATTCATTCCTTGGTAACGGTGCTAAAAACTTCATGCGCACGTTCATAATTTTAGTTCTTTGTCACAACTTCGCACAACTAACCAGCAAGTGCACTGGGTCGTCCAAGTAATAAACCTTACGTGAGTAAGGGTCGATCCCACGGAGATTGTCGGCTTGAAGCAAGCTATGGTCACCTTGTAAATCTCAGTCAGGCAGATTGAATTGATAATTAAAATATAATTAAAATATAAAATAGGATAGAGATACTTATGCAATTCATTGGTGAGAGTTTCAGATAAGTGTATAGAGATGCTTTTGCGTCTATCACTACGCCCAGCACTCGCGAGTTTGAAGCTCGTCACAGCCATCCCTTCCCAGATCCTACTCGGAATACCACAGACAAGGTTTAGACTTTTCGGATCTCAAGAATGGCCGCCAATAATTCTAGCCTATACCACGAAGACTCTGATCTCATGATCAGGAGGCTAAGAGATACGCATTCAAGCTTATTTGCATGTGGAACGGAAGTGTTTGTCAGGCACGCGTTCATAAGTGAGAATGATGATGAACGTCACATAATCATCACATTCATCATGTTCTTGTGTGTGAATGGATATCTTAGAGAAGAAATAGGCTTGAGTTGAGTAGAAAAACAATAGTACTTTGCATTAATTCATGAGGAACAGCAGAGCTCCACACCTTAATCTATGGTGTGTAGAAACTCTACCGTTGAAAATATATAAGTGATGAAAGTCCAGGCATGGCCAAATGGCCAGCCTCCATAAAGGTCTAAGATAGCAAAAGACTAATCAAAGATTTCAAATACAATAGTAAAAAGTTCTATTTATACTAAACTAGTTACTAGGGTTTACAGAAATGAGTAAATGATGCAGAAATCCACTTCCGGGCCCACTTGGTGTGTGCTTGGGCTGACTAAAGCTTTCACATGTAGAGGTCTTCGTTGGAGTTAAACACCAGTTTGTAACCTATTTCTGGCGTTTAACTCTGCCTTGCAACCTGTTTCTGGCGTTTAACTCCAGAATAGGACAGAAAGCTGGCGTTAAACGCCAGTTTGTGTCCTCTAAACTCGGGCAAAGTATGAACTATTATATATTGCTGGAAAGCCCTGGATGTCTACTTTCCAACACAATTGAGAGCGCGCCATTTGGATACCTGTAACCCCATAAAATCCACTTTGAGTGCAGGAAGGTCAGAATCCAATAGCATCTGCAGTCCTTCTTCAGCCTCTGAATCAGATTTTTGCTCAAGTCCCTCAATTTCAGCCAGAAAGTACCTGAAATCACAGAAAAACACAAAAACTCATAGTAAAGTCCAGAAATGTGATTTTTAATTAAAAACTAATAAAAATATACCAAAAATAACTAAATCATACTAAAAACTATGTAAAAACAATGCCAAAAAGCGTATAAATTATCCGCTCATCACAACACCAAACTTAAATTGTTGCTTGTCCCCAAGCAACTGAAAATCAAATAGGATAAAAAGAAGAGAATATACTATAAATTCCAAAATATCAATGAAACTTAACTCCAACTAGATGAGCGAGACTAATAGCTTTTTGCCTCTTGAATAGTTTTGGCATCTCACTTTATCCATTGAAGTTCAGAATGATTGGCATCTATAGGAACTCAGAATTCAGATAGTGTTATTGGTTCTCCTAGTTCAGTATGTTGATTCTTGAACACAGCTACTTTATGAGTCTTGGCCGTGGCCCTAAGCACTTTGTTTTCCAGTATTACCACCAGATACATAAATGCCACAGACACATAACTAGGTGAACCTTTTCAGATTGTGACTCAGCTTTGCTAGAGTCCCCAATTAGAGGTGTCCAGGGTTCTTAAGCACACTCTTCTTTTTGCTTTGGACCTCGAATTTAACCGCTCAGTCTCAAGTTTTCACTTGACACCTTCACGCCACAAGCACATGGTTAGGGACAGCTTGGTTTAGCCGCTTAGGCCAGGATTTTATTCCTTTTGGGCCCTCCTATCCACTGATGCTCAAAGCCTTGGATCCTTTTTATTACCCTTGCCTTTTGGTTTTAAGGGCTATTGGCTTCTTGCTCTTGCCTTTTGGTTTAAAGAGCTTTTGGCTTTTTCTGCTTGCTTTTTCTTTTTCTTTCTCTTTTTTTTTGCCATTTTTCTTTTCTTTTTCTTTTTTCGCAAGCTTTTGTATTCACTGCTTTTTCTTGCTTCAAGAATCAATTTTATGATTTTTCAGATTATCAAGAACATTTCTCCTTTTCATCATTCTTTCAAGAGCCAACATATTTAATATTCATAAACAACAATATCAAAAGACATATGCACTGTTCAAGCATTCATTCAGAAAGTAAAAAGAATTGTCACCACATCAAAATAATTAAACTAATTTCAAGGATGAATTCAAAATTCATGTACTTCTTGTTCTTTTGTAATTAAAGCATTTTTTATTTAAGAAAGGTGATGGATTCATAGGACATTCATAGCTTTAAGAATAGACTCTTAAATACTAATGATCATGTAATAAGACACAAACATAAAGCATAGTAAACAAAAAATAGGAAAATAAGAACAAGGAGATTAAGGAACGGGTCCACCTTAGTGAGGGTGACGTCTTCCTCTTCTTGAAGAACCAATGGTGCTCTTAAGCTCCTATATGTCTCTTCCTTGTCTTTGTTGCTCCTCCCTCATAGCTCTTTGATCTTCTCTAATCACATGGAGAATGATGGAGTGCTCTTGGTGTTCCATCCTTAGTTGTCCTATGTTGGAACTTAATTCTCCTAGGGAGGTGTTGATTTGCTCCCAATAGTTCTGTGGAGGGAAGTGCATCCCTTGAGGTATCTCAGGGATTTCATGGTGAGTAATTTTCTCATGCTCTTTTTGAGGTCCATGATCTCTTGTTTGCTCCATCCTTTTCTTGGTGATGGGCTTGTTGTAACATTCCGCATTTTTGAAAAATCTAAATATAAATAAATTGTGATTTTACCTTATTGAGTTTGAACTTTATAATTTTAGAAATTATTTTATTAGAAATAATTAAATAGATTCGGAGATAGTTTTATTTTGAATCAATTAATATTTTTAAGTAATTTTATTATAATAGAATATTTTGTATAATTTTAGTAATTGAAAAATAAGAAAGAATTATATAATTTAATTCAAGTAACTTTTATTCTGAAAAGGTTATGATTTATTTTATTAATTTGATATCTTATTTTATAAATTAATCAATTAAGAGAAATTAAATTAGTTTTATTAATATTTGGAGTTAAGTTAATTAATATTTTTGTGTACATTCTTATAATTGGTTATTTTATATAATTTCAAATTAGAATTCAGTAATGAAGGTGTTATATAATTAAATTTAAGAAATTTCTATTATGAATAAATTATGATTTATTTTATTAGTTTGAACTCCTAGAAATTATTTTATTAGAAATGATTAGATTGATATTTATAAATACTTTAAGTTTACGTCAATTAATATTTATGTATAATTTTTATTATAATTAGTTATTTTATAAATTGAAATTAAAGTTTCGGAGATAGAAAAATAATAGAGATTTGTATGATTTAATCTAGAAAATTGATATTTGAATTTAAATTGTACTTTACAAAATATAATTAACTTCTTCATTTTATAATATAAATTAGAAATAATTGATTGCACTTAGCCATATGTTGATAAATAATGTTCCTAAATATTTTTAATAGAGTATATTTGATTCTAAAATTACTCTGCTATTCAATTTTATCAAAATATCTATTCATACCTATCCTTATTATTTTATAAAATCCCTAATTTCTAACCCTAATTCCCAAATCCCAGAAACCCTAACCCTAATTTTCCCCCATTTTCCCAGCCCCTGAACGCAGCCCCCACCCACTTTCTTCCTAAACCTAACGCTGAAACGGAATCAGAGAGGGAGAGAGGGAGGAAATCAGAGTGTGATCTAAGCAGCCACCGTTCAGTCGCCAGAGCCACCGCTGGGGGTCCTTCGCCGTCACTGTCGTCGCCATCCACGCGAGTTGCAGCGCTGCGAAGTCCAGCCATCGTGACCTTCGTGGAGCCCGCGTTGCTGCCACCCCGGCTGTTCCCACCGCCGCTGGGTCCGTCGCGCGTCGTCGTCTGAGGAGCCACCGCTGCCGTTACTTGTTGTCTCCCTTAGGGCCGTCACCGTCGCTGGAGCCAGCCGCCTTCGTCGCCGTCCATCCTTGTCGTCGTCATCGCCGTTCTGTGGTGGCCGCAGAGAGGAGCGCGAACCAGGAGCCATAGCGCCGCCACCGCCGATCTGTCACCGTGTTGCTGCGTCGCCGTTGATGAAGTTTCTGCCACCGCCGTGAACTGCTAACAGAGGAGAGGGAAAGAGAGGAGTTCGCGAGGGAGAAGAGGAAGCAGCGCTGCCCTTCGTCGCCGCTGCTGCCAAGGTTTGTGGAAGAGAGTGTCATCATCACCGTGAGTGGAGTCCACCGTCCGAGCCGCCACTAGAGAGCGCCGCTGCTACCATGTTTACAGAAAAGAGGAGCATCGCGAGAATCAAGGGAAGAAGATGTTCTGCCTCTGCCTCTGGGTTCTGTGAGTTGCCGGAGCTCTCTGCCACCAGGAGCCAACATTCGAGCTGCCCAGGAAACAACCAATAGAACCACTACTGTTTTTGTAAGCTCTGCCCCTGTTTCTGCTTTCTTGTCCTACCAAATTGTTTCTACTTTGAAGCTTGTTTCTGAAACTGCTTGTATTGTATAAAGAGATTATTGTAAAATTACCTTGCCGCCGCCGTTACTGGAGGCAGCTGCCGGCTCTATTTGGAGATTGCTAGTGCCATTGGAGTCGCCGAGAACCAATGTTGGAGCCGCTCTTGATGATTCTGATGCTGCTACATAGGTCCCGAGCTGCTGTGTTGTTGCTAGAGGAAGGGAACTCATAGGAAAAACGTCACCGAGGCTGCTGCTTGGTTTAATTGCGTTGTTAATGCGACATTGAGGTAGGGGGTTTAAAATGATTTTAATTTAGGAATGACTACAAGGTTTATTGAATAACTGCAAATAGATTTAATATCTGTGAGTAATTGATTGACTATGTGAATATTGAATTGTGGCTGAAATTGTGATTGGAATGGTTGAGATTGTTATTTGGAATTGTTGATTAGTGATATTGATTGATTATGTGGATTGGGAATTGCTTGATGACTAATTGTTGAGAATTTCTGAATTTTAATGGGTTATGTTGGATTTGTTGCCGTTGAGTTGTTATTTGGTATATTGTAATGTTAATGAACTTGGTTGGTGGTTGATTTGGAATTAGTTTTGAGGGGTTTTGAAGGGTTGAATTTTGAATACTAAATAGATTGCTGAAAAACTGATTTTTGAAATTAAAAGGTGACTTTGGAAGTGAATCCGTTATTCAATGATAATCGAAATGATATAAGAGCAAAGGCTGAGTAAAGTATAGTAAAAGTTGTTGTTGGGACTCAATTTTGAGAAGTTTGAATTAACTATAGAACTAGTTATGCTTTTTCAAAGTTAAAATGTAAAACTTGATTTTCTGCATTATTTTTAAAGGAAGCCGGAAACTTTAAAAAACTATAACTATTTCTGTGATTATCGGAATTGCGTGGGACCAAGTCTGAATTGAGCTTGGGGATATAGGGAACTGGACTGCTGAATTTGAGACCTTTTCACTAAGTTTATGATTTATGGTGAATTTTTGAATCACGGATGTCAAAACTGGTTTTTCTGCAGAACGTTTAACGCAGCAGCAACTTGATTCCTCTATTGGAAATTCTGCAGTTGGAATTTTGAAATGGAACCAGTTTTAAATGAAACTTTGGTCTTATTACTTTAATTTCATAAAAATTTAGAATTGTTAGAGTTGTGGTTTTAAAGATTTGGATTTTCAAAGAAAGATGTTTTATGCAGTAAAAGTCAGGCTTTGTTTTCTAAGTTAGTAACTTTGAGATTTTATAATTTTTAACTCTGAAGTGATATTGAGATGCAACCAATTGGAGGTGAAAGTTGAGTATGTTTAGTATATATGATTCAAATTTCAGGGTTTTCCATGTTTTAATAAGTGAGTTATGGGACTTGGAAGAGGTTGTGTTCAATGATTTGTAAAACAGATTTCTGCAGAGGATTACCTAACTTCCAAGCTACGTAACTCCTTCATTAAAAATGGTATAACCCTAGAACCAATTTAGAAAGAAATTTGGATGAGTTATGTTTAACCACATTAATTTTTAAGGTGGTTGGATTTAATTTGGATTTTATATGAAATTTCAAATGTTGTATGGTGCTGCTGTCTTATTGATTTAAAATACTGCAGATCAGTCACGGTTTTGCTTATATTCCCGAAGCTAGAGACAACGAAAAATTATGATTTTTGATTTAATAGAAAGTTTAATCCGAGACGGTCGCATGGATTTAAAGTTTGCGTAATTCCGAGTTTATTTGATATTTTAAAAACAAAATGGAAATCAGGCTGCCAAGTTGTGTTCGTAATTATTTTGGATATGGAATTTAAGAAATAGATTTTCTATTATCAAATGTTTTTGAGAATATATTGCTGTGGCAAATGCTGAAAGAGGCTGATGAATTGTTGAGAAAGAAGGAACCCGTAAGGGTGGATAAGTCCTATTTTTAAAGGAGATTATGTCCAAATTTTATAAAAAAATATAAGGACTTGATCAAAATAAATATTTAAGGCTTATTTAATGATAATAACTTCAATGGTTCTTTTGAGAAAAGAATATTTGGTTTATGAGATTGTTGGTAGGGGCGTGGGTCTAGTCCCGCTTGCTCAGTGCGTAAACCATTATGCAGGGATGGTGGTTTTGTCCCGCCTGCAGTGAGGACGGTGGTTTTATCCCGCTCACGTATTGATAAATTGTTCAGCAAGGACGGTGGTGTGATCCCGCTTGCGTATTATTTTATGTATCCAGTAAGGATGGTGGTTTAATCCCGCTTACTGTGGAGGCAAGGATGGTGGTTTAATCCCGCTTGCGTGTTCCGGGCAAGGATGGTGGTTTAATTCCCGCTTGTCTATGGAACCTACGGATAAGGATGGTGGTCTAATCCCGCTTATCCGAGTCGGGTCTGGCAACATAACCGACACATGACCTCATGGCCAGTAGGACAGGCATGCATCATATGCATCTATGTGACATTGTTTGGGTGTGTATATTGTAATTGGTTTGCCTAAGTGAATAATTCTGTTTAACTGCTAGTTGCTATACTTGATGTAATTGCTCTTGATTGTGTTTGAACCTCATTACTTGTGTTTGTAACTGATTGGCTGGATTGTGGTAAATTGGGTGTTGATTGAGTTGTTTGGGCCTAAGGCCGTGACTGGTACGTTTGAAGTCTATTTTTGTATAAAGTATCTGACTGATTCAGCATAGACTTAATGAACCTATGACTGGGACAGGTTGGTCATTCATACAGTCTAGGAAACTTTTAAAAGTTTTACAAGAAAAATATGGATTTAGAATATTGAGTAATTAACTAATGCCTTTAAAGAAAGTTAGTTTCCTTTTAGATGTCTATGAATGCAGTTAACTATTTGCGCTTTATTCTTTACTTTCACGGCATTCTCGACCTCTACTGAGAACATGTGGTTTGGTTCTCACCCCCAAATTTTCCACCCTTTCAGCGACAGGTTTGAAGACGCAATTTGAAGCTGCGAGCGATCAATAGGCTTTCTTTATGGTTTTAATTGCTTTCATAGAGTCCCTCGCTATTGTCCTTTGAGATTTTATTTTACATAGAGGGGTAGGTTTAGTATATTGTATTTGAGTTTTTTTTGGTCTCTTTTGTATAAGAATTATTATCAATAATATTTATGTGATTATTATTATTTGTGAATGTTTGAATTATGACTTTAATGAATAAAAAAAACAAAATTTTCTGGAATTTTCTTAAAACTGAAACGCGAACTCGATACAAAGGCTCGATAATTAAGTAGTTAATACTAGAGAAGGTTACGTAATGTTCTTTCTAGTGGAAATACCCTGACTTAAGCAAGGTATTTTGCGGGACGAGACGTTACACTTGTCCTCATCAATGAGGATGTCTCCCTCTATGTCAATTCCAGCTGAATTGTAGAGGTGACAAATAAGGTGAGAAAAGGCTAACCTTGCCAAAGTGGAGGACTTGTCAGCCACCTTGTAAAGTTCTTGAGGTATAATCTCATGAACTTCCACTTCCTCCCCAATCATGATACTATGGATCATGATGGCCCGGTCTACAGTAACTTCAGACTTAAGGTTCGGTCTTCTCAATTGAACCGGCTTGCCTCTTGAGTCAACTTTCCATTGAGCTCTTTCTACACATATGTCCATGAGTACTTGGTCCAACCTTTGATCAAAGTTGACCCTTCTAGTGTAGGGGCTTGCGTTTTCTTGCATCATTGGCAAGTTGAACGCCAGCCTTACATTTTCCGGACTGAAATCTAAGTATTTCCCCCGAACCATGGTAAGCCAATTCTTTGGATTCGGGTTCACACTTTGATCATGGTTCCTAGTGATCCATGTGTTTGCCTAGAACTCTTGAACCATTATGATCCCGACTTCTTGAATGGGGTTGGTGAGAACTTCCCAACCTCTTCTTCGGATCTCATGTCGGATCTCCGGATACTCATTCTTTTTGAGCTTGAAAGGAACCTCAGGGATCACTTTCTTCTTGGCCACAACTTCATAGAAATAGTCTTGATGGACCTTTGAGATGAATCTCTCCATCTCCCATGACTCAGAGGTGGAAGCAATTGCCTTCCCTTTCCTCTTTCTTGAGGTTTCTCTAGCCTTAGGTACCATTAATGGTTATGGAAAAACAAAAAGCAATGCTTTTACCACACCAAACTTAAAATGTTTGCTCGTCCTCAAGCAAAAGAAGAAAGGAAGAAGGAAAAGAAGAAGAAAAATGGAGGAGAGGGAGAGAGGTGTGTATTCGGCCAAGGGGAGGAGGAAAGGGTTGTGTTGTGTGAAAATGAAGAAGGAATGAGGGGTTTATATAGGAGTGGGGGGGTTTAGGGTTCGGTCATGGGGTTGGGTTTGGGAGGGAAAGGAATTTGAATTTTGGAGGTAGGTGGGGTTTTTGGGGAAGAGTGGATGGATGTGAGTGGTTAAGGGTATTTGGGGAAGAGGTATGGAGGTGAATGGTGAAGGGTATTTGGGGAAGAGGGTTATGAAAAAGTGTGAAGAGGAGAGAAGAAGAGGTGGGGTAGGTAGGGATCCTGTGGGATCCACAGATCCTATGGGGTCTATAGATCCAGTGGGGTCAAGAACTTAACATCCCTGCTCCAATTAGGCGTGTAAAACGCCCTTAGCATGCATGTCTGGCGTTAAACGCTAGTTTGCTGCTTGTGTTTGGGGTTAAACGCCCAAATATAGCCTGTTTCTGGCATTTAACGCCAGGTTGATGCTTGTTTCTTGCGTTAAACGACAGCTTGGTGCTTGTTTCTGGCGTTAAACGCCAGACAGATGCTTGTTTCTAGCGTTTTAGCGCCAGAGTGCTCTTTGATGCCAGGGCATCTTGGCTAGTTTTACTAGCCATTTTTTGTATGTTTTAGGTTGGTTTCATGCATTTTCTTAGGCAATAAGTAAGTATTTGGATGAGAAAAAGAAAAACAAAGGACAAGCCCAAGGCTCTGAGCATCAATTACTAGGAAGAAAAAAGAAAGAAACAAGAACTCAAAGAGTTATTGTCCTAGTTAAATACTTGTGGTGGATTTGTGTCAAAGAGAAAGGCTTCAGCAAGTAAATCCTAAGGGGTGCTTCAACACCTAACACTTTAGACCAACTGGTTTGGGCGTATTGATTGAAAGCTTATCTAAAAAGCCGCTTTGAGACGTGACACTTAGAGTCGAGGTCAAAATCCAAAGAGAAAAATGCTAGAAAATAAGTGCTGCTTCAAGGTGATTATCTATAAAGAGACTTCCATAATATCATTTGAATGAAAGTCCTAAGATCTAAGACTTCCAAAACGTAAGGACTAATGAGCACTGGAATCCTTGTATAAGCATATAAATTGGAGTTCACCCCACTATCACTTAATCACTTCATCCACTAAAGCATCATGAGCAATTCTTCAATATATTCCAATTAAGAGAATTCTTTGTGCATAGTTCTTTTCTTGCTTGGAAACAAGCAAGATTTAAGTTTGGTGTTGTGATGCCAGGGCATCTTGGCTAGTTTTACTAGCCATTTTTTGTATGTTTTAGGTTGGTTTCATGCATTTTCTTAGGTAATAAGTAAGTATTTGGATGAGAATTGTATGCATGCCTTGATTCAATCAAACATTGTTAAATATGTGCATTTTCATGAGATTTATGCAAAAATTGTTTGATGTTATGAATGATGCAAAATCTTGTGATTTAGCAAGGCTTTGATGCATGTGTTTGGTTGATGATAGGTGAAGCAAAGAGCCCTGGAGTAAGGAGGAAGTCACCAAGGGTGTTGCCAACTCTAGAAGGACATTGCCAACGCCAATGTGTGAAGCAATGAAGTGAGGAAGCCCTGGATGATAAGAGGCAGAGTGCACGTTGCCAACTTGGGGGAAGGAAGGCGTGTTTGCCAGCAACGCCAGCAAGCTTGGCAGCCTTGGAAGGCAATCCACGTTGCCAACGTGAGGAAGAGGAAGGCGTGTTTTCCAGCAACGCCAGCAAGCTCCAGCCCTGGAAGGAGGCATGCACGTTGCCAACTTGGGAAGCAAGGTTAGCAACGCCACTTTTGGGTTTCTTGGCAGCCTGACCTTGTCTTCTTCAAACAAAGATAACTCGAGCTACAAAGCTTCAATTGAGGTGATTCCAATGGCATTGGAAAGTAGGGATCAAGAGCTTTTCAAACATATATAGTACTACATGGTGGACACTAAATTTGAGGGAGAAACTCGGCCCGAAAGTGCATAGATGAACATGGTATCAACCTGTAGTAAGGCCAGCTAACCTCTTCATCTTCCATGGAGTATATCTTGAGCTATAGAGCTTTAAATGATGAAGTCTCAACGGAATTGGAAAGTAGACATTCATAACTTTCCAACAATATATCATAGGATGGGTTTGACATACTTTTGGAGCTTCAAAAGCTGGCTTCATTTGGAGCCTCAGAAATGAGCACGTTGCCAATGTGGGTTCTATAGGCGTGTTCAATGGCAACGTGGGAAGCAATGTTTGGAGCTAGGAAAGAGCATCGAGCATGTTGCCAACTCAAGAAAGCATTGGCATGTTTGGCAACAACGCTAGGAAGCTTTGGATGGTGAAGAATGGAGGTAGCACGTTGGCAACTTGGAAATACAAGGGAGTGTTTGCCAAAAACGCTGGTGAGCTTGGCAACCTGACCTTACCTCCTTCAATGGAGTATATCTTGAGCTACAAAGCTCCAAATGAAGTGATTTTAACGGCGTTGGAAAGTAGACATCTAGAGATTTCCAACCATATATCATAGTATGGGTTTGACATTCGTTTAAAGCTTCAAAATCGGGCTTCATTTAGAGCTTCAGAATCTGAAGGCGTTGGCAACTTGAAAATACAAAGGCGTGTTTGCCAAAAACGCCTGTGATTTTAGTAGCCTGACCATGTCCCCTTCAATGGAGTATAACTTGAGCTACAAAAATCCAATTGAGGTGCTTCCAATTGCGTTGGAAAGCTGACATTCAGAGCTTTCCAACGATATATAAGAGTCTATAGTGAAGCATAAAATTGAAGCTCAAATCATGGTTATCTTTAAGCCCCAAGAACAAGAGCAAAGACTTGGACCTCCAGGGAACTAACACACACGTTGCTAACTTGGGCTTGTGAAGGCGTTATTGCCACTAACGCCCAAGTGACCACTGGAGCTTGGTTTTGGTTCAATTAAATTACTTCAAGGTCCATCCAACCTCAAGCAAGCAAAGCCCATAAATCTCAACCAATCAAGGCCACAAGAATGATCTAGAATAGTGAATTTTCATTTTGATTGTAATTTGCTTTTAATTTCATTTCAATTTGCAATTTAGGAAAGCCTATATAAAGGCATTAGTTTCATAGAATTAGAGAGGCGAAAAAGGCTGGATACGGAGGAGACCAATTTGGAATTCTGTGAATTGGCACACTCCATTAGGAGTGGGTCTTCGGACCCCTCCCCTCAAACACTCTTCTTCCCTTCCTCTTCTTTTCTTCTTTAGTAGTAGTTTAGTTTACTTTGTAATTTTTATTTATGAATTCTTAAATTTTCAATTTCTGTTTTGAATTCTCACTCTTTATTTTCATGCACTTTAATTTCATGCAATTTAGTTTTCATTTGAGAGCAATGATCACTTAATTTCCTTTGCATTTGGGAAAGGAGCTCTGTTTCAATTTTGATTGAATTGATTTTTATTTCTCCTTCTCTTCTTCACTCTATCTTCATACTTGGATATCTATTAGAATCCTTGAAAGATAGTTTTGTTCTTCAAAGATCCTTGGATCTATTAGAATCCTATTGCGAACCTTGAGAGAGGGATCATAGGATTCAGTTTGAGCTCTCTTGGCATAATGAAGTTGATTTTGATTTAGAGTTGGTATTGTGACATGTAACCTCTCTAATATTATATTGGGGTCTTTGGATTTATGTAGTATGAGATTAGAAATCATGTTTGTTTTTCTAAGAAAGAGCTTTTGTGCTTCAAAGATTCAATCACCACCGAGAGGGGGATTTAGTCTACTTGAATTTCATGTGAGCCTCGAGAGAGGGATCATGGAATTCAATTTGAGGCTCTTCTCTCATAATCCTCTTCATCAACACACTCTTAGTTGGTACGTGACATATAACCTCTTTGAGTTGAGGTCTTGAGGGTTGTGTGGCTTTTGGATTAGAAATTGAACTTCACCTCTTCTCATGAGCAATTAGATCAAGAGATTGGCAATTGATTATATGAAGAAAAATTAAATCACCAAGAGATTGGGGTTTAATTACTCATAATCCGCCATGGATCTATCTTACATGATTGAGAAGGAGTGAGACCCATTGATTCAAGAGGAATCAACATCTCCAATCCCTTATGTTTTCCATCTTTCTTTCTGTCATTTACTTTCTAGCAATTTACGTTCATGCACTTTACTTTCTTGTACTTTTCTATTCCTTGCAATTTATTTTTCCAGTACTTTACTTTTACGTCATTTACTTTCCTTGCACTTTATTGCTTTCTTTTAATTTCTAGCCACTTACATTTATTGTTTGCTCATCACTCCAAAATGATTGTCTAACTAGAATAATCAACTAACTATTGATTGCTTAATCCGTTAATCCTCGTGGGATCGACCTCACTCTTAGTGAGTTTTATTACTTGATGCGACCCGGTATACTTGCCGGTAGTTATACGTAAAAAATAATTTTTTTTGCATATCACTCTTCCTCCAGGGTGTGCTGTTTCTAATGCTATTTTTCATTTTATTTTTGATTTTTCAGTGTTTTTTGTGACTTCACATGATCATCAACCTAATAAAACACGAAATAATAATAAAAATAAAATAAGATATAATTAAATAACATTGGGTTACCTCCCAACAAGCGCTTCTTTAATGTCAATAGCTTGACAGTGAGCTCTCATGGAGCCTCATAGATGTTCAAAGCATTGTTGGAACCTCCCAACACCAAACTTAGAGTTTGACCGTGGGGGCTTTGGTTGACTCTGCAGTGAGAGAAGCTTTTCATGCTTCCTCTCCATGGTTACAGAAGGAGAACCTTGAGTCTTAAACACAAGGTAGTCCTCATTCAGTTGAAGGACCAACTCTCCTCTGTCCACATCAATCACAGCTTTTGCTGTGGCTAGAAAGGGTCTTCCAAGGATGATGGATTCATCCTCATCCTTCCCAGTGTCTAGGATTATGAAATCAGCAGGGATGTAAAGGCCTTCAACCTTTACTAACACATCCTCTACTTGTCTATAAGCCTGTTTTCTTGAGTTGTCTGCCATCTCTAATGAGATTCTGGCAGCTTGCACCTCAAAGATTATTAGTTTCTCCATTACAGAGAGTGGCATAAGGTTAATGCCTGACCCTAGGTCACACAGAGTCTTCTCAAAGGTCATGGTGCCTATGTTACAGGGAATTAGGAATTTACCAGGATCCTATTTCTTTTGAGGTAATTTCTGCCTATCCAATGCATTTAGTTCATTGGTGAGCAAGGGAGATTCATCTTCCCAAGTCTCATTACTAAATAATTTGACATTCAGCTTCATGATTGCACCAAGGTACTTAGCAACTTGCTCTTCAGTAGTGTCTTCATCCTCTTCAGAAGATGAATACTCATCAGAGCTCATGAAGGGCAGAAGCAAGTTGAATGGAATCTCTATTGTCTCTGTATGAGCCTCAGATTTCTTCAGGTCCTCATTGAGGAACCCCTTATTGGTCAGTGAACGTCCCAGGAGGTCTTCTTCACTAGGATTTACGTCCCCCTCCTCCTCTCTGGGTTCGGCCACACCAAGTAAGGCTATGGCCTTGCACACTCTTTTTGGATTCTCTTCTGTATTGCTTGGAAGAGTACTAGGAGGAGTTTCAGTGATTCTTTTACTCAGCTGGCCCACTTGTGCCTCCAAATTTCTAATGGAGGACCTTGTTTCATTCATGAAACTTAGAGTGGCTTTAGATAGATCAAAGACTATATTTGCTAAGCTAGATGGATTCTGCTCAGAATTCTCTGTCTGTTGCTGAGTGGATGATGGAAAAGGCTTGCTATTGCTAAACCTGTTTCTTCCACCATTATTAAAGCCTTGTTGAGGCTTTTGTTGATCCTTCCATGAGAAATTTGGATGATTTCTCCATGAAGGATTATAGGTGTGATAAACCACTATTTCATGGTTTATCTTGTGCTCAATTGAGTAGTTTTTATCAAGTCTTTGCACACTTATTCATACTATTTGCATGATTTTACATTCTCCTTCCTGATTTTGTGCTATGATTGAAAACATGCTTCTTTGGCCTTTAAATTGCTAATTATTAATTCTCCTTTACCCTTCGATGCCTTGATATGTATGTTAAGTGTTTTCAGAGATTATAGGGCAGGAATGGCTTAGAGGAAGCATGCAAAAGTGGAAGGCATACAAGAGGTTGAAGGAACTGCAAAGCTGTCAACCTGACCCTCTCGCACTAAAATGGTCATAACTTGAGCTACAGAGGTCCAAACGATACGGTTCCAGTTGCGTTGGAAAACTAACGTCCGGGGCTTCGATTTGATATATAATTTGTCATAGCTGCCTCGACGCCAGATGGTGCGAACGCGTGGAAAACGCGGACGCGTGACCTGGCAGAAACGCAATCCACGCAAATGCATGGACGACGCCTCCGCGTCACTTTGCCGTGACCTGAACGTAACAGGCGATTTCTGGGATGTTTTTTACCTAATTTTCAGCCCTGAAAACACAAATTAGAGGCTATAAAGTGGGAGAATGTATCCTTTCATCATCATACTTTCAAATACACAATTTTAGGAGTAGATGTAGTTTTTAGAGAGAGAGGTTCTATCCTCTCTCTTAGGATTAGGATTAGGATTTCATCTTCTGCAATCACAGGTTCAATGTTCCTTTTATTTATTTTTCCAATTTGGTTTATGAATTTCTATGTTAGAATTGATTTCTTTATTTAATATAATTTGAAGTATTTCAGTTATAAGATTGTTTTTTATGCTATGAATGCTTTCGATTTATCCAAATTATTTTCATTAGAGTAGATTCTCTTCCCTTTTGGCTCTGGTTAAGTAATTGGTGACGCTTGAGTTATCAAATAAAGCAGTGGTTGAAATTGGCAGATTACTAATTGATCTAGATCGCTCTAAAGCTAGTCTTCCCACAGGGATTGACTAGGACTTGAGGATCAAGCTAATTAGTCCACTTGATTTACCTTCATAGTTAGAGGTTAACAAAGTGGGTAGAAAAATCCAATTCTCATCACAATTGATAAGGATAACTAGGATAGGACTTCCAGTTTTCATACCTTGCCAAGAGTTTTATTAATTATTAATTTATTTTCCTTGCCATTTAAATTACTTGTTCAACCCTTTAAGAACCCCAAAATTCTACCTTTTCCATAACCAACAATAAGAACACCTCCCTACAATTCCTCGAGAAGACGACTCGAGGTTTAAATACTTCGGTTATCAATTTAAAAGGGGTTTGTTACTTGTGACAACCAAAACGTTTGTAAGAAAGGTTAATTGCTTGGTTTAGAAACTATACTTACAATGAGAATTTATTATAACTTCTAAACCATCAATCTTCAGTTCTTCAAGGTGTTTCCATAGGATTCACCCATGTAATTCACCTCTGCTATTGCAGGGTTCTCATGATCATAAGCTTCTTCTTCAGAAGATGCCTCTTTAGTACTGTTGGATGCAGCTTGCAATCCATTCAGACTCTGAGAAATCATATTGACTTGCTGAGTCAATATTTTGTTCTGAGCCAATATGGCATTCAGAGCATCAATTTCAAGAACTCCCTTCCTCTGAGGCGTCCCATTACTCACAGGATTCCTTTCAGAAGTGTACATGAACTGGTTATTTACAACCATGTCAATGAGTTCCTGAGCTTCTGCAGGCATTTTCTTTAGGTGAATGGATCCACCTGTAGAATGGTCCAATGACATCTTTGATAATTCAGAGAGACCATCATAGAATATATCCAGGATGGTCCATTCTGAAAGCATGTCAGAAGGACACTTTTTGGTCAGTTGCTTGTATCTCTCCCAAGCTTCATAGAGGGATTCACCTTCTTTCTGTTTGAAGGTTTGAACATCCACTCTAAGCTTGCTAAGCTTTTGAGGAGAAAAGAACTTGGCTAAGAAAGCCGTGACCAGCTTATCCCAAGAGTTTAGGCTATCTTTAGGTTGAGAGTCCAACCATATTCTAGCTCTATTTCTTACAGCAAATGGGAAAAGCATAAGCCTGTAGACCTCGGGATCAACCCCATTGGTCTTAACAGTATCACAGATTTGCAAGAATTCAGTTAAGAACTGAAAAGAATCTTCTGATGGAAGTCCATGAAACTTGCAATTCTGTTGCATCAGAGAAACTAATTGAGGCTTTAGCTCAAAATTGTTTACTCCAATGGCAGGGATTAAGATGCTTCTTCCATGTAAGTTAAAATTTGGTGCAGTAAAGTCACCAAGCATCTTCCTTGCATTGTTGTTGGGTTCGGCCATGTCTCCTTCTTTTTCGAAAATTTCTGTCAGATTTTCTCCAGAGAGTTGTGCTTTAGCTTCCCTTAGCTTCCTCTTCAGAGTCCTTTCAGGTTCAGGATTAGCTTCAACAAGAATGTCTTTATCCCTTTTCCTGCTCATATGAAAAAGAAGAGAACATAAAAGAAAATATGGAATCCTCTATGTCACAGTATAGAGATTCCTTATATGACTATAAGAAGAGAAGAATGGAAGAAGGAAAAGATAAGAATTCAAACACAGAGGAGAAGAGTGGGTTCGAATTTTTGAGTGAAAGAGGGCTGTTAGTAGATAAATAAATAAATGGAAGGAGATGAGAGAGGGAAGAATTCGAAAATAAAATAAAATAAAATAAAAATATTTTTGTTTTTAATTTAAAATTTGAAGTTAAAATTCAAAAATTTTAAAAAGAAAAATTAAATTAAATTAAATTAAAATTTAAAACAATTATTTAATTAAAAAGGAATTTTGAAAAAGAGGAAGGTGATTTTCGAAAATAAGAGAGAGAAAAGTAGTTAGGTAGTTTTGAAAAAGATAAGAATCAAACAAAAAGATAAGATTAATTGAAAAAGATTTGAAAATCAAATTTTGAAAAGATAAGAAGTTAGAAGAGATTTTGAAATTGATTTTGAAAAAGATGTGATTGAAATTTATTTTGAAAAAGATTTGAAAAAAGAAATTTAAAAAGGTTTGATTTTGAAAATTAAAGTTGATTACGTGACTAACAAGAAACAAAAAGATATGATTTTAAAATTTAAAGATTGAACCTTTCTTATCAGGCAAGTAACAAACTTAAAATTTTTGAATCAATCACATTAATTGTTAGCATTGATTTTCGAAAATATGAAATAGAAATAAGAAAAAGAATTTTGAAAATCAATTTGAAATTTTCGAAAATTATGAAAGAAAAATGAAAAAGATTTGATTTTTGAAAAAGATTTAAAAATTTTAAATTGAAAATTTGACTTGACTCATAAGAAACAACTAAATTTTTAAAACTTTTGACTAAATCAAATCAAATTTTCGAAAATTATGAGTGAAATAAGGAAAAGATATTTTTTTTATTTTTGAATTTTAATGATGAGAGAGAAAAACATCAAAAAGACTCAATGCATGAAAATTTTGGATCAAAATAAATGATGCATGCAAGAACACTATGAATGTCAAGATAAACACCAAGAACACTTTGAATGTCAAGATGAACACCAAGAACTTATTTTTGAAAATTTTTAAGAAAAGAAAAACATGCAAGACACCAAACTTAAAAATTTTTAATGTTGAGATTCTAACAAATTGAAAATGCATATGGAAAACAAGAAAAGACACAAAACATGAAAATACAAAGATCAAACAAAGGAGATCATCAAGAACAACTTGAAGATCATGAAGAACATATGATGAATTTTCGAAAATTAAAGAAAATTATAAAAGCATGCAATTGACACCAAACTTAAAAATTGACACAAGACTCAAACAAGAAACATCAACATTTTTTTGGTTTTTATGATTTTGTAAATTTTTTTTTGTAATTTTTTGAAAATTAATTGGAAAAAGAAAAATAAGGATTTCAAAATTTCTAATGAGAATTCCAGGAATCATGCAATGTCAGTCTAAAGCTCCGGTCCAGGAATTAGACATGGCTTTACAGCCAGACTTCAACAGATCATCATGAAACTCTAGAATTCATTCTTAAAAATTCTGAAGAACATAGAATAAGTTAATTTTTATTATTTTTTTTTGGAAATTTTTCGAAAATAAAAAGAATAAAAACAAAAGCTTAAAATTAAAATAAAATTACCTAATCTGAGCAACAAGATGAACCATCAGTTGTCCAAACTCGAACAATCCCCAACAACGGCGCCAAAAACTTGGTGCACAAAATCGTGATCATTCATTCCTTGGTAACGGCGCTAAAAACTTCATGCGCACGTTCATAATTTTAGTTCTTTGTCACAACTTCGCACAACTAACCAGCAAGTGCACTGGGTCTTCCAAGTAATAAACCTTACGTGAGTAAGGGTCGATCCCACGGAGATTGTCGGCTTGAAGCAAGCTATGGTCACCTTGTAAATCTCAGTCAGGCGGATTTAAATGGTTATAGTGAATTGATAATTAAAATATAATTAAAATATAAAATAGGATAGAGATACTTATGCAATTCATTGGTGAGAGTTTCAGATAAGCATATAGAGATGCTTTTGTTCCTTCTGAACCTCTACTTTCCTGCTGTCTTCATCCAATCATTCCTACTCCTTTCCATGGCAAGCTGTATGCAGGGCATCACCGTTGTCAATGGCTACATCCCGTCCTCTCAGTGAAAATGGTCCAAAATGCGCTGTCACCGCACGGCTAATCATCTGTCGGTTCTCGATCATACTGGAATAGGATTCAATAATCCTTTTGCGTCTGTCACTACGCCCAGCACTCGCGAGTTTGAAGCTCGTCACAGCGATCCCTTCCCAGATCCTACTCGGAATACCACAGACAAGGTTTAGACTTTTCGGATCTCAAGAATGGCCGCCAATAATTCTAGCCTATACCACGAAGACTCTGATCTCACGATCAGGAGGCTAAGAGATACGCATTCAAGCTTGTTTGCATGTAGAACGGAAGTGTTTGTCAGGCACGCATTCATAAGTGAGAATGATGATGAGAGTCACATAATCATCACATTCATCATGTTCTTGTGTACAAATAGATATCTTAGAGAAAAAATAGGCTTGAGTTGAATAGAAAAATAATAGTACTTTGCATTAATTCATGAGGAACAGCAGAGCTCCACACCTTAATCTATGGTGTGTAGAAACTCTACCGTTGAAAATACATAAGTGATGAAGGTCCAAGCATGGCCAAATGGCTATCCTCCATAAAGGTCTAAGATAGCATAAGACTAATCAAAGGTTTCAAATACAATAGTAAAAAGTTCTATTTATACTAAACTAGTTACTAGGGTTTACAGAAACGAGTAAATGATGCAGAAATCTACTTCCGGGCCCACTTGGTGTGTGCTTGGGCTGAGCATTGAAGCTTTCACGTGTAGAGGTTTTCCTTGGAGTTAAATGCCAGTTTATAACCTGTTTCTGGCATTTAACTCTACTTTGCAATCTGTTTCTGGCGTTTAACTCTAGAATAGGGCAAAAAGCTGGCGTTGAACGCCAGTTTGCGTCGTCTAAACTCAGGCAAAGTATGGACTATTATATATTGCTGGCAAGCCCTGGATGTTCCATTTGGACTCCTGTAGCTTCGGAAAATCCACTTTGAGTTCAGGGAGGTCAGAATCCAACAGCATCTGCAGTCCTTCTTCAGCCTCTGAATCAGATTTTTTCTTAAGTCCCTCAATTTCTGCCAGAAAGTACCTGAAATCACAGAAAAACACACAAACTCATAGTAAAGTCCAGAAATGTGATTTTTAATTAAAAACTAATAAAAATATACTAAAAACTAACTAAATCATACTAAAAACTATGTAAAAACAATGCCAAAAAGTGTATAAATTATCCGCTCATCAATGAACCTAGAGTGATGCTTCTAACCACTAACCATCTCCCTTTTTCTCTTAAAGCCACAAAGAGCTCTAAGTTGACTATCTGTCTCAAGCAAACCATATTCAAGTGGGATAATAAAGCTTAGGGTTCTTTAGTTTTAATTAGCATTATGTAGGTTTTTCTCTAGAGAGAGAAGCTCCCCCCTCTCTCTAGAATTAGGGTTCTTTAGTTTAATTTCTTGTAATTTCTACTTTTAATTCTTGTTTCTATCTACTTTTCCTTGTCATTTATTGTTATTGCTTCTTTGTTCTTCTTTATTTCTCTTGTTATTTCCTTTATTTAGTCATTTTTATGTTTTATGACACTTTTGTTAATTTTAGTTTTAATTAATGCAATTTATGTTTCCATGTAATTTATTGCTTTCTTTAGTTGTCATTGTCATTTTCTTGCTTTGGTAGCTTTAGAATTTATTTTAATGCATTTTAATATTATTTTATTCTCATGCACACCAAGTGTTTGATAAAATGTTTGGCTTAGTTTTTACTTAGTTTTTCTTAACTCTTGGCTTGGAATTGATGACTTTGGTGATCCTTGAGTCTTTGATGTTCATTCTTGTTTGATACATTAGAGTATTTAGTTAATTTGGTATCCATTGACTCTATGTGACCCCTTAGTGTTGACATAGGACTTATAGATTGAAATTAACTATGCCTATTTGAATTATCTTCGATGTAAGGTTGACTAAGTAGGATTAACTCTTTATAATCATTATATGTTTGTGGTCAATGGCTAGGATAGGTAGCCTTAGTCCTCAATTACTTGCCAAGAGGTTTCTTGCATTTGAAGTTTTATTGCTTTGACTTTTACTTGCTTTCATTTAATTTCTTGCATGTTTAGTTTTCACACTCTTCGTTGAGAAATTGGATGTTTGGGTGGAATTGAGTTGTGGATGTCCATTCCACATTGTATGAGATTAATTAATTGATTTGGTTTCCATTGATGCTAGTCTTTCACTAAGTAATTAGTGAGTTGACTAGGACTTATGGATTGAGATCAATTACGTCTTTTGACTAATTCTCAAGGAGGATTGATTGATTTGGATTGATTCCACACAATTGCCATATTTCTGGTCCACAACTAGGATAGAAAACCAAGATTACCCACTTCTTGCTAAGTGTCCTTTAATTGCTTTCTTTTTAATTCCTTGCATGCTCATTTACTTTCTTGCTATTTACATTTCTTACTCTCTTGCTTTCATTCCCAATTCCCCATGCTCTCTCTCATAGCCAATAATTGTACATTTCATTGTAACTCCTAGGGAAGACGACCCGAGATTGAATTACTCTCGGTTATTTTGTATTAAATTTATTATTTTATGGATGTTTAATTGTTGGATTTGGACTATACTTGCAACGGACAAATTCTACTTTTAGTGTGAAAATCCAAACCCGTGCATTTGGGCTTCGTCAAATTTGGTGTCATTGCCGAGGAGTTGCAATGGTGTATATTTTTGGCTATTGTATATATGTTAATATGTAAATAGTTTGTTTTTTGGTTGTCTTTGTTGATGGTTAGGATTGGGATCCTAGAGGACATTGGACATTCTAGCATTGGTGGGGAAGTCAAGCACAAGCCACCATAGCAAGGGCTCTCCCAATTGTCTAACTTAAAGACATTAAATAAAAGTGTTTGGTAACATTGTTCTAACTCTTCTCTTTTTGTATATATTTTGACTTATTTGCTTATTGTTATGCTTGGTTAGCTTAGAATTAGTTTAATTTTGAGTTTAGATATGTTAATTTTGGTTTGGATCATGAATTTATGGGTTCTTGCATGTTTTGGTGTTTGATTTGATTGAACTAAGCCATGGTACCTTAGATTTTGAAAGAAAAATTTTTTTGCAAAATAGGACATCTGTGCGTACGCACCCACCCGTGTGTGTGCACACAACCTCTATTTTCTGTGACCTGGGCGTGTACACTGACCTGTGCGCACGCACACGCATGATTTTGCCCTCTGTTCGCAGCGCTAGCACGCTTTGTGCGCCCGTGTTTCCTGCTTTCTGCGACCTGTGCGTGCATACCCACTCGTGCGTACGCACACATACCCTTTTTCGCACTGTATGTGTGGCCGCACAGGCTTGTGCATCCGCACGCCAACTTGCAACTACTCTAGTGGGAGCGTTGGCACAGCCTGTGCGCGTAAACCCCTGTCCTTACGCTCTTACGCGTGCGCACAGACCTGTGTGCACACGCACACATGATCCTTTCCCTAAGAAAAAAAAAACTTCTTCTGTGCGTGCACACACCCTTGTGCGCACGTACACTTCTTACTCCCTCTTCTGCTAGGAGCGCTCGCATAGCAGGTGCGCTCGCACACCTTCCCCTTTCCTCATAGTGTGCGCACGTACACACCCCCTGTTTTCTCACTATGCCTCTTTTCTTCTCTTCTTCTCTTCTCTCCTCTCTTCTTCTTCTCTTTCACCCTATTTTCTACTTGTTCTTGTTCATTTTGTTTGCATTCAGTTTTTATTTTGTAATTATATTAGTTTTAGTTTAGTTGTTTGACAAATAAATAAGTTGCAGGTGTTTGTTTAACATTGATTGGGTTGCTTCTTGCTTGAATTTGGTTTTAACTTTGATAAATATGTGCACTGAGCATTAAAAGCCTTGTTTAAATGCGTAGATAAATTGTGAGTTTGATTCATATGTTGTAGCTACCATATGCATTAAACTTTATCCTTGTTTGGCATCTTGAATTGTGCACTTTCACTTTGGTGAATTGAGTTGAAATTACTTGTTCATCTTGATTTTCATATCATATGGATCACATGTCCGGTACTTGTTTCTTTTTAATGCTTTGCATTTGTTTGAGTGACTTAACTTGATTGCTATCAAGTGTATCACTTTTTGTAACAAGTACCTATACTATGTGACTTTTTCCTTGTGTTTCATGATGAATAAGTAGTTTCCTTTTCATTAATGGATCGGGTGTTGTTTATTGTGCTATTTTATATCACTCTTGAGCTTTCACTTGCACAATTTCAATATCCAATATTTTTAATTCAATTCACTCTTGTTGTAATTGCCTAAGTTTGCTTGTGTTTGATTGATGCTCATTTATTGCTTGCTTCTTAGGCCATTTAGTTGAGGAACTCATTGATGTGGCTCAGAAGTTGGTGAATTAAAAATTATTAAAATAGTTACGTTGCAAGTATAGTTCTTAACTCACCAAAAATCTGCCTATCAATTTAGAAATATGTCACAGAGAATTTAAATTAAAAATTACTGGGAGTTGGAGTCCCAGATCGTCTCCCAACGAGTTGCAGAAAAGTATGCTATTTTATTAATCAGATGTTCCAAGAAGTTGAGTTAAGTAGAGGGAAAATTAAAAAGAGGAAATTTAAATAATATGAATAAAAGCCTTGACTGGGAGTTGATTAGTTGGAATCTCTATCATTGATGGGATGATTTCAAGATTAGTTTATAATTCATGGTTGTTCTGTTTAGTTATCCTTTACTAGGTAAGGGAAAATCAAACAAGTTGGAATGCTAGATCTGTTCACGAGTCGCAACCTACTTAGTTTAAAGGGATTGGTGTTAGTGATTAGATAACAATCCAACAGTTAACCCAATTACAATTTTTCTTTCAATCCTTCCAACTCAAGAGTTCCTTTCAATCAACTCCCTATCAAGTGGGGGAACTACTCACTCATTGTAAATAATAAATCCATAATACATGAAAGGGAATTAAAAGAAGACATGATTATTGGAATGGAAAAATAAATTAAAATGGAAGAAATAATCCTTGTATCAAATAATCATGAAAGTATTCAAATGACAAAATTGAACAAAGCAAAGAACATGGAAGAATAAACCAAGTTAAGAGAACGAACTAGAATGACGAGGTCTTGATGAGGAAAAATAACTCTTCTCAATGTTCCAATGCTAAGATCAATTCCCAAAATTAAAATTCTAAAACCTAGAGAGAAAAACCTAGAGGAAGAGAAACTAGATCTAAAAAAACTGTTAACTGTGTATAATGAATGTTCTCCTTTATTTCTGCATATTCTCTGGCTCTAGTCTGCTGTTCCGGGCCGAAAACTGGGTCGAAATAAGGTCCAAAATCGCCCCCAGCGAAGTCTGCAGATTATGCAGATCGCACATGTCACGCGATCGCGTCATCCATGCGGACGCGTCATTCGCGCTTTTCCTTGCCACGCGTTCGCGTCGTCCATGCTACCGCATCGCCTGAGCTTTTCCAATCTGCGCGGCCGCGTGAGCCATGCGGCCGCATCACTGTGATTTGCTCTCCTTCGCGCGGTCGCGTGAGCCATGCGACCGCGTCACTTCTCGCTGGTTATCTCCTCAAATTCTTGTGTTCCTTCTATTTTTGCTAGCTTCCTTTCCAATCTCCAACTCATTCATGCCCTATAAAGTCTGAAACACTCAACACACAGATCACGGCATCGAATGGAATAAAGGAGAATTAAAAATACATAATTAAAGTTTCTAGGAAGCAGTTTTCAAACATGTTATAAATTCAGGAAGGGATTATAATTTCATGCTAATTTAATGAATAAGTGGGTAAGGATCATGATAAAACCACACAATTAAACACAATATAAACCATAAAATAGTGGTTTGTCAACCTCCCCACACTTAAACATTAGCATGTCCTCATGCTTAATTGAAGGAGATAAGGAAATAAGTATGAACATGTAGAAACTCATGAAATGCAATGCAAGCCTATATATATATATATATATATATATATATATATATATGCAACTATATGATTCTTGCCCACTTGATCAAAAGTAAATAAGCTCTTCAAAACAATTACAAATCAAATTCCACTAATTCTATCATTATACAATAAAACAGATAAAGGTGCAAGAAGATAGCTCATGAAAGCAGGGAACATGAAAATTCAAGCATTGAACCCTCACTGATAATGTATGTACGCTCTAATCTCTAGTGTATAGGGTAATCACTCTATCCTTCTCTAATCATGCTTTCTAACTTTTGTTCTTCTCCTAACCAATCAACAACAGTTAATATACCAATGCAAACATCATGAGATCTTTTCAAGGTTGTAATGGGGCTAAGGTACAGGTAGGGGTATACATTTGGTCAAGTGAGCTAATAAATTGAATCTTTAATTAACCCAAGCTTCAACCCAACCTATATATTTTTAATGTAATCTTAAAGTTCATACCTAGCTACCCAGAATTCCTTTTTTCTATTCATACTCATGTATCAACTTTATATTTGATTCTATCATATGTGCATTGATCTTTGAATTCTGAATTTAACATTGGGGTAATTTTTGTCCCCTTTATTTATTTATGTAAATATTTTTTTTTGGCATTAAAATAAATATAGCTTATCAATGCACATAGATTTTTAATTCTTATATTTTCACATGAGTAGGTATCCAAATTTCCAGTAAATTCTCATGACACATTCCCTTAACAACTTTTGTTCCCATAATTTCCCATACTTAACTAGCACACACAATTCTATCTTAAGCTAACCAAAGATTCAATTTAGGATATACAATTGTTTTTCAGCTTAAGGTTAGTAATGTGGTAAAATATAGAACAAATGGGATTTAAAGGCTCAAAGTGGTTAACAAAGGAAATTGAAAAGGGTAGGCTTAATTTGGATAAGTGAGTTTAAACAAATAATGGCCTTAATCATGTGCAAGCATGTAAATATAATAAATATTGGACATATAAGATAAAACAAAATATAGATTACAATCATAGAGAAGTAAACACACAAGAATGAAATAATTATGGTTAAATAATGTAACCATGAATAAAGGCTCAAATTCTCACAGGTTGTGTGTTCTTTAGCTCAAAAATCATGTTCCAAATACAACTCAAGCAAATTTATCATAAAAATTTTGAAAAATTAGTGAAATTTTGTTCCAAAGATAGAGTCTTAAAAGAAACTTATTGTCTTTTCAATCAAGTAGAACATGCATGCAACTATCCTAACCTAGGCAATTTATTCTATTCTATAAAAGAAAGAAAATCTAACTAAAATATCCTAATTATTGGTGCTAGGGAAAAGAAATTACCTCCGGAAGTTAGGTACTGACCGACCTCCCCACACTTAAGGCTTTGCACCGTCCTCGGTGCCGTCTGTCAGGAACAGGGGTGGGCTGGTGGCAGTGTCTCCACAGTCAGGACAGTCATGGCTCCCTGTGCTGGTAAAAGAAGTGGAGTCTGGGGTATCCGAGTCCCTGAAGTGTCCCTTGAGTAGCTCCTTGAGGTGTTTGAATCGGCGCTCGTTACGGCGTTCTCTCAACTTAGCTTTGTGTTTTTGCCGATCCAACCTTTCGATTATCTGCTGGAGCAATTCATCAGTTGTAGGTGCTTGTGGTGTTAAAGAAGGATTATCTTCAACTGGGGCAGTAGGAAGACTTGTAGTGGCTGCTGCAAGTCTGAGGTATTTCCCGTTAGGGACATACTGATCATCCCGTGGAAGCACAGCTTTGGTGTCCCCAGCTCTGTAAGAGACTCCGGCTGCTGAGACAAGATCTGAGACCAAGGCGGGGAAAGGTAAGTTGCCCGTAATTTGTACGTGTCCCATAGCATTCCAGATATGTCTTAAGAGATGCAGAGGTTGGTCTGTAAGGATGCACCATAGTAGAACAGCCATGTCCGCAGTGAAGGAGGACTCATGAGTGCTCGGAAAGACGTAATGGGACATGATCTGTGCCCATACGTGAGCCTCCAAGGTAAGTGCTAAAGCCAAGATTCTCTTAGGGCGGGTACGGTGGTATCCGTAGATCCAACGGCTGCCAGGTAATGCGATAACTCCGAGAACGGAGTCCCAGTTAAATTGGTACCTCTGGCGCTTAAGTGCAGCTTCTTAGAAGGCGTCCATTCCTTTTGGAATAGGGGGAAGACTCAGAGCTTGTTGAATGGCCTCTTCTGTGATGGGGACTTGCTTCTGCCGGACATAAACAGACTGCAGGGTTGGCATGTAGAAGTTAGAGTAGAACTCAACTACCCAAGAAAGATTGACCTGCCTTGGCTGTCTCCGTAGGAAACCCCATTTTCTTCGTTCAATTTGTGGCTCAACAAAGGTAGAAATATTGGATGGGAGGATAAGAAGGTATTCATTGTTATAGTTCCTTTCTGCTAGGATAGGGAACATCTGCTCACAGTAGCAATTGGGAAATCGCGCAGTGTCCTTTGCTGGAAAGGCTTTCTCCTTTTCATCAACCTTTATTATCCTCTTAAATTTTTTTGTTGAGGGCTTGACTGCGGTTGAAGAGGGCTCTGCCACTAATGCTCTTTTAGTGCCTCTTCTTGCTGGGGGTTTAGGAGTCGCTTTCTCCTTTCCTTTCTTGGTGGCCATCCTGAAAAGAGAGGAGGAAGTAAATTAAATTCAAATAGATATATAGCAAGGAAGAGAACGGAAGAGTGGTGATGGATGCACATTAGGATGTAGATGACATTAACATATGCTCTCGAGTACATGTGAAAAGCCAACAATGGAAAATAGCTAGTGCATAGAAAGACAAGTGACTGCAAGGTGTTTATTGGCATGCCGGCAAAGGGCATGAGTAGCATAGACCAAGCAATACTTTGTAACAAACCATCACATTTGTATTGACAATTAAATTCAATTAATACAATAGTAAAGGAAAGTTGTGAAAAGCAAGCATTGAATAGTATAACAACATAGAGAAGTGCATAATGCCATTTGAGCTTTTTCACAAACACATAGCATGCATGATGAATAAGGTATAGAAAATATGAAGGGGAATATGCAAGCAATCCCTTAATTAGAATAAAAATAATTGTCAAACAATTTGCAACAATCCACAAGCATATAATGAGGGATAATGACTCAAAATACATAATTAAAAATTTTTTAACACCATGTTAAAAGGAAAAAAAAAGAAAATATGAATAATGAAAAGAAAAATAATATATAAAATAATATATAAAATGATAGAAAGGAGAAGAAGGAAGAAGAAAATAGAACCTAGATAGAAGTTGTGATTGGATGAGGTGAATAGTATAATGCCTAGTCAATTTTGTCCTAATTGTTCATGTTAATTTTTGCTTGTTGAAAATTAGGACTAGGGCAAGGAGAGATTTTAAAATTGCATCCATCACAACATACATACATACATACATACATATAGTAAATAAGTTTTGGTAAAACAACAAAGAATTTTCAAGAAATCTCTTTTGGTAAAACAACATATAGTATCTTTTTATGGAACATAGAAAAGAGCCTGAACAAATTACCAAGTGAGATTTGAGCTTAAACTGTGTGGTTGCATATTTTCAATCACAATTTTTGTTCTTGTGTGTTATAAACTCCTTTTATGATTGTAATCTTAGATTTGCTTTAATATTTATGTCCTATATTTGTTGTTTTGAATTCATTTAGTATGATTGAGGCCATTTTTGATTGAACTCACTTAACCCATATGGCCAACCCTTACATCTACCTTTGAAAACCCCTTTTGAACCTTTTAATTTCCCTTTTGTTCTAATTTTAAGCACATCTTTTGCCCTAAGTGAAAAACCATCATGTCCTTGATTGTATCTTTGATTAGCTTGGGTTTTAGTGTGTGTGTTAATCAAATGTACGAGAATTTGTGGAAAACATTGGTAGTTAGTTGTCTTTGGGTGTTCATTGAGAATATTTGGAAAAATGGGTAAGCACTCATGCATTCATCATTTAAAATATATGCATCTTCTTTGTGATAAAAAAAGAGAAAAAAAAGAAAGAAAAGAAATGATAATAAGAATGTTAAATAAAGGATGCATATGTGTGTGAATTGGAAAAATGATGCATGAGTGAATGTTAGAAAGAGGATAAATGGGTAGTTAGGTTGTTTTGTTATGTATATGGGATGATATAGGATTAGGTGAGAAACTTGAGTTAATCAAAGATCCAATCTATTAGCCCACTTAACCATATTAATCCTACCCTTACCCAAGCCCCATTACAACCCTCAAAAGCCTTCATAATATTTGCGTTCATTCATCAAATATTAGTTGATTGTTGGATGACGTGCAAATTTTTTAAAACATGATTAAAGGAGGATTGAGTGATTAAGCCCTAAACACTGAGCGATTAGAGTGTAAACACATCCGGTGAGGGGTTCAATTGCTCAATTCTATGTTCCCATCGCTTATCTTGTGTCTTCTTGCAAGTTATTGAACTTAATTTTTTAAAATTTCAAATCAAATATTTGGATATTAATCACATTCCATCATTTTCTTGCTTTGGCCCTAAGTTTTTGTTTTAGATTGATTAAAATTATTTTGTTTGTTTTTACCAAACTCAATAAGAACCATAGTGTAGATATAAATAGATAGTATTTAGTATAGTTGCAAGCATGTAGTTAGTTGCATTAAATAAATTGCTTTCCCTCCTTATCCTTCTCCTTTGATTGTGATTAGCATGAGGACATGCTATTGTTTAAGTGTGGGAGAATTGATGAGTCCATATTTTCCGGTATATTTTGGTTTGATTTGAATGGATTTCATCATATAAACCCACATTTATTCATCCAAATAGCGTGCTTTTGTGTTCTCTCCCTTAATTGTGCCTAAATGTGAAAACGTGCTATTTTGTGCTTATTTTAATCACTTTTATCCCAATTTTATGCTATTCAATGCCATGACATGTTTGTTGAGTGATTTTAGGTCCTAGCGGCAAGTTTGGCAAGGCAAAAGTGGAAGGAAGCATGTACAAAGGGAGAAAACAAGAAGAAAACAAAGAAGAAGCACACATTGGAGTGTGCGTGCGCACAACCACCTGTCCGTACGCACAAAAGCCACAAAACCATGTGTGCATACGCACGACACCCTATGCGTATGCACAAGAAAAAAATCAGCATGTGTGCGGACGCACACACCTGTACGTCCGCACACGTCCCAGCGCGTGACTCATTTATTGCAAATCGCTGGGGGCGATTTCTGGACCTCCAGGGCCCAATATTGGGGCTTTCTGAAGCTGATTGAGTGCTATATGAAGGAAGGCCTTACTCCATGTGAAGGGGGGAGGAGGGGGGAGAAATTAGGGTTAGATTAGCATTATGTAGGTTGTTCTCTAGAGAGAGAAGCTCCCCCCTCTCTCTAGAATTAGGGTTCTTTAGCTTAATTTTTTGTAATTTCTACTTTTAATTGTTGTTTCTATTTACTTTTACTTGTCATTTATTGTTATTGCTTCTTTGTTCTTCTTTATTTCTCTTGTTATTTCCTTTATTTAGTCATTTTTATGTTTTATGACACTTTTGTTAATTTTAGTTTTAATTAATGCAATTTATGTTTCCATGTAATTTATTGCTTTCTTTAGTTGTCATTGTCATTTTCTTGCTTTGGTAGCTTTAGAATTTATTTTAATGTATTTTAATATTATTTTATTCTCATGCACACCAAGTGTTTGATAAAATGCTTGGCTTAGTTTTTACTTAGTTTTTCTTAACGCTTGGCTTGGAATTGATGACTTTGGTGATCCTTTAGTCTTTGATGTTCATTCTTGTTTGATACATTAGAGTAGTTAGTTAATTTGGTATCCATTGACTCTATGTGACCCCTTAGTGTTGACATAGGACTTATAGATTGAAATTAACTATGCCTATTTGACTTATCTTCGATGTAAGGTTGACTAAGTAGGATTAACTATTCATAATCATCATATGTTTGTGGTCAATGGCTAGGATAGGTAGCCTTAGTCCTCAATTACTTGCCAAGAGGTTTCTTACATTTGAAGTTTTATTGTTTTGACTTTTACTTGCTTTCATTTAATTTTTTGCATGTTTAGTTTTCACAATCTTGGTTGAAAAATTGGATGTTTGGGTGGAATTGAGTTGTGGATGTCCATTCTGCATTGTGTGAGACTAGTTAATTGATTTGGTTTCCATTGATGCTAGTCTTCCACTATGTAATTAGTGAGTTGACTAGGACTTATGAATTGTGATCAATTACGTCTTTTGACTAATTCTCAAGGAGGATTGATTGATTTGGATTGATTCCACACAATTGCCATGTTTGTGGTCCATAACTAGGATAGGAAACCTAGATTACCTACTTCTTGCCAAGTGTCCTTTAATTGCTTTATTTTCAATTCCTTGCATGCTTATTTACTTTCTTGCTATTTACATTTCTTGCTCTCTTGCTTTTATTCCCAATTTCCCATGCTCTCTCTCATAGCCAATAATTGTACATTTCATTGCATCTCCTAGGGAAGACGATCTGAGTTTGAATTACTCTCGGTTATTTTGTATTGAATTTATTATTTGATTGATGTTCAATTGTTGGGTTTGGACTATACTTGCAACGGACAAATTCTACTTTTAGTGTGAAAATCCAAATCCTTGCATTTGGGCTTCGTCACTTACAAAGGGTATGGGATGTTGTGTATCTTCTTCTTTAGTCTCTATGTCAAGTCCAATGGGAGAGATTAGTCCAATGAAGGTGTAGGTGGAAGAGAGGGTTCATTATTTGGGAGAAATGGTTCATATTTGGAAGGTGATTCATCTTGGTAAGGGTATGGAGATGGTATATATTGAGGTGGTTCTTGGGAGTAATTGTGTTGGAATGGTTGTTCTATGTATGGTTCATATGGCTCATAAGGTGGTTGGTATGGTTGATAAGGATTAGGGTCATATGGAGGTGTTTGGTGGTAGGGGGCTTGTGAGTATGGTGGTTTAAAACTATGTTGAGGAGGTGATTCAAAGGCATATGGTGATTGTGGTTGACAACTACAATGAGGATCACCACATCCATTAGATTGGTATACATTAGGAGTTGGATTATACCCATAAGAAACCAGGTGAGGTTGTTGCCAAGAAGGTTGATCAATTCCTTGAGGCTCCACCCATCTTTGATTGTTCCATCCTTGATGCATGTTGTCATTGTAGTTTTCATTTCCTACAACATAATTTGAACTAGACTCATAGCCAAAAGGGTGAGAATTCATTGTAGCAAGAGAAAATGAAAACAAAAACTAACAATAAACAAAGAAAACCAAATCCTAAAACTAACAAAAACTAACAAAGAAACAAAAGGCAAACATATTCACAATATTCACATATATATAATAACCAATAACATAGCACCATTGCAATTCCCCGGCAATGGCGCCGAAAACTTGATATGGGGAATTATGCCGGTTCGGAATTCAGTAAAATAATTTCGTTGTGAGCATAGCCCAAACCGATAATAGATCCTCAAATCAAAGTTTAACAATTGGTTGTCACAAGTCCATCCCAATAAAAATAACTAAGAGTATTAGTCCTGGGTCGTCTTCTCAAGGAATTACAGTGAGGTATGCGTATTATTGGTTATGGTATCCAAGGGGTGGGTTGGTAAAAAGGGGCAAGAAATTAAACCGAGCAATCTAAAAATAACAACTACTAAAAAGAGGCATTCATGGCAAGGATTGAAAATCTAGGCTTTCTATCCTAGTCATTAATTATCATACAATGATTAACAAGAATTTATCCTATTTAGTCAACTCCAACAATGGAAGAAAGTACAATGTTATCTTCACAAGAGAGAAAGTCAAATAAGACTAGTTAATCTCAATCCAAAAGTTCTAATCAACTTACTAATTGAATTAGCAAGAGATTAGAATCAATGGAAATAATATTAACTAACAACTCTAGATCACCAATCTAAATTGGGTATTAATGACTCAAGATTACCCAATTTCTCTTTCCAAGCCAAGAATGCTCAAAAAGCTACTCTAACATTCAACCAAGCATTTTGTCAAACACTTGGAAGGCATAAAAGGAAAGCATCGTAAAATTGCAAGAATAATAAAATCTACAACTACCCAATTGCAAGGAAACAATAACAACAACTCAATCAAGCAACAATAAACAAAGAAACATCAAATTGCATTAAAGAAAATCCAAATCCAACAAAGAGTTCATCAACAAAAAAATGACATACAAGGTAAATTAACAAGAGAACTAAGAAGAATAAGGTTATAAGAACAAGAAATTGTAAAGAAAACAAGATGAAAATAAGAATTTAACCTAGATCTAAGAGAAATTAACCTAATTCTAGAGAGAAGAGGGAGCCTCTCTCTCTAGAAACTAACTAAGGCATGCTTCATACACTAACTAATTGCTCCCCCTTGTCCAGTCTTCAATTCTGCATGAAATAGCTTTAGAAACAAGTTAGATTTTGGCCTGGGAAGCTCAGAAATCGCCCCCAACATTTTTACTTTAATAAGGTCACGTATCTGCTATGACGCGTACGCGTGGGTCAAGCGTACGCATCGTCTGGCATTTTCTTCTCACGTGTACGCGTCATGTCACGCGTATGCATCGCCTGGACGATGCACCTCTTCACACGTGTGCAACTGTCACGCGTGCGCGTCACTCTAAATGCTCCAAATCCTTGTTTTTCCATGAATTCTCCACTTTGCATGTTTTTCTCTTCACTTCTTCCATCCAATTTTTGCCTTATGAATCTGAAATCACTCAACAAACATATCAAGGCATCGAGTGGAATTAAAGTGAATTAAATTTAGCTATTTTAAGGCTTAAAAAGCATGTTTTCAAACTTAAGCACAAAATTAGGGAGAATCACAAAACCATGCCATTTCATTGAATAAATGTGAGATAAGTTCATAAAATCCCCTAAATTAAGCACAAGATAAACCACAAATTGGGGTTTATCACTCTACTCCACTACTAGCGTTCAACACCTCCAGCTGCTCCTCTTTGGGCGTTGAACACCCAGCTTCTCCCTTTCTGGCATTCAACGCCAGCTTCTCCTCTTTAGTTTTGGCCTCAACTTCTACAGTTATGGCCTTGCACTCTTCTCTTGAGTTTACTTCAGTATTACTAGGAAGAGTGTTAAGAGGGGTCTCAGGGATTCTCTTACTCAGCTGACCATTCTGTACTTCCAAATTCCTGATGGAGGATCTTGTTTCAGTGATGAAACTATGAGTGGTCTTAGAGAGATTGGAGACTATAGTGGCTAGGTCAGAGAGGCTCTACCTAGGAGTTTCCATCTGCTACTGAGAAGATGGCAATGGTTTATTAAGAAACCTATTCTGGTTTCTTCCACCTTGATTGTTATTAAAGCCTTGCTGAGGCTTTTGTTGATCCTTCCAAGAAAAGTTGGGATGATTCCTCCATGTTAGATTGTAGGTGTTGCCATATGACTCATTATTGGGATTTTTTGAGGAATTTCCTAAATAGTTAACCGCATCCATCATGGGTGGATCTGGATCATATGCATCTCCTTCATAGGAGGCTTCTTGAGTGTTGTCAGCTACAACTTGTGATCCAGTCAGATGCTGAGAGATCATGTTGACATGTTGGGTCAGGATCTTATTCTGAGCCAATATGACATTCAACGTATCAATCTCCAAAACTCCTCTCTTCTGAGTTACCCCATTGCTTACAGGATTTCTCTCAGAAGTGTACATGAATTGGTTGTTAGCAACCATGTCAATGAGTTCCTGTGCCTCTTGGATACTTCAGAGAGACCATCATAGAAGATATCTAATATGGTCCAGTCTGAAATCATGTTAGGAGGGCACCTTCTGGTCAATTGCTTGTACCTCTCCCAGGCCTCAAAGAAGGATTTACCTTCTTTCTACCTGATGGTCTGAACTTCCACCCTGAGCTTGCTCAGCTTCTGAGGTGGAAAGAACTTGGTCAAGAATGCATTGACCACCTTTTCTCAAGAGTCTAGGCTTTCCTTAGGTTAAGAATCCAGCCATAACCTAGCCCTGTCCCTTACAACAATGGGGAAAAGCATAAGCTTGTAGATCTCAGGATCCACTCCATTAGTCTTGACAGTATCATAGATCTACAAGAAATCAGAGATGAATCTGTTGGGATCTTCCTATGGAAGTCCATGAAACTGGCAGTTCTGTTGAGGTAAAGTGCCCAGTTGAGGCTTCAGCTCAAAGTTATTTGCACCAATGGCATGTATAGAGATGTTTCTTCCATAGAAGTCTGAAGTGGGTGCAGTAAAGTCACATAGGACCATTCTTGCGTCTCCTCGACCATAAGGATTGGTTGCCATGTTTGTATTTTCAGCTTCTTGTTCGAAAACTCTGTGAGGTTTCTCCCGGAGTGCTGTGCTTTTATTTGTTGTAAATGCCTCCTTAGAGTCCTCTCAGGTTCAGGGTCAGGATCAAAGAGAGGTTTTTTATCTCTGTTGCTGCTCATAAACAAGAAGAAAGAATGCAAGAAGAAAATAATTCTCAATGTTAGAGTATAGAGGCCCTTTGAAAGAGTTAGAAGAGAATAAAAGAAAAAAAAGATATGTTTTAGGTTAAAGGAGTTTTCAAAAATCAATAGAGAGGGAGGGGGAGATATTTTTGAAAATAGAAAGGACAAGAGAGATGAAGTTTTCGAAAAAGAAGAAAGAGAAAGAGTTAGGAAGTTTTGAAAAAGTAGAAAGAGAAAAGAAATAAAAAGGGAATAAAATAAAACAAGTAACTAACTAATAAACAAGAATTGAAAATAAAAGATTTGATTTTGAAATTTAATTTTAAAAGAAAGTAAAGATTTAAAATTTAAAAAGAAGATAAGATAAGAAGGACTTAATGTAAGAAGATATGATAAAGATTTGAAAAAGATTTGCAAAGATAAGATTTGAAATTTGATTTTTGAAAAAGATTTGATTTTGAATTTTATAATTTGAATTTAAAGTAAGATAAGATAGGATTAAATAAAGAAAAAGAAAAGATTTGAAAAAGATATGAAAAGATATAAAAATAAGGGAGACACCAAACTTAAAATGATATGAAAATGATGCCAAAAAGTGTATAAAATAAGGGAGACACCAAACTTAAAAACTGACACAAGACTCAAACAAAAGACAAAGATCACTAAAGAAAAGAAAAGGTTTTGAAAAATTTTTGCAAAAGAAAACAAAAGACACAACTAAAAGAGTAACTAAACCTTAAAGAATACCTAATCTAAGCAACAAGATAGTCCAGTAGTTTGTCAAACTTGAACAATCCCCAGCAACGACGCCAAAAACTTGGTGCGCAAAATTAAACTTCACACAACTGAACCGGCGAAGTGCACCGGGTCGTCCAAGTAATACCTCAGGTGAGTGAGGGTCGAATCCCATGGAGATTGTTGGATTGAGCAATCAATGGCTATCTTGTAGATCTTAGTCACGCGATTAGAAAAGATGGTTGTTTGTTAAGAAGCATAAAAAAAAGTAAAGAACGAAATACCAGATTAGTGTAAAAGCAATGATGGATAATTAGTTAAGGCTTCAGAGATACAGATTCTTTTTGGATTAACTTTTCTTACTGTCTACTTCAACAACAGACGATTCATTCAATGTCAGCCGTAATTGACTAACTCATGTAGCATCCTCATCAAGTTATTCTCTTCTAAACCATAGCAGTCCACCATATCCGAGAAACTCATGTAGCTTCCTCATCAAGTTAACTCATGGCTTCCCACCATAGTTGAAGGTGAAGACCTAAGCAATCCACTCCTCTTCGTGATGCTACTCAAAATGCCACAGACAAGGACGGATATTTGATGGGGGATAATTAGATTTCCATACAAAACTAACCGAAAAGTGTACCGGGTCACATCAAGTAGAAATAACTCACAAGAGTGAGGTCGATCCCACAAGGATTGATGAATTGAGCAATTTTAGTTAGGCGATGAATTTAGTTAAGCGAATATTTGATGATTTGAGTGAAACTTGATTAACAGAAGCTAAATTACAAGAAAATAAAAGGGAGAGGGTGGATTGACTGAATCTTAAAGGGCAGAAGAAGTAAATTGTAGAAACTTAAAATGCAAGAAAGTAAAAGAGCTGAAACTTAAATTGCAAGAAAAGTAAATTGCAGAAACTTAAAGTGCAAGAAACTTAAATTGCTGAATGTAATTTGACAAGAAGCTTAAATTGCATCAAGAATAAAATGGATTTGGGTGTTGGGATTCAAATTGAACTAGAAAATGTAAATTAAAGTAACTCAGAGAGCTATAAGATGCAGATTTAGATCTGGATCTCAGTAGCTAAAACAGAAATGGAAAATTGCTTCAAGAAACAAAACAGCAAGAAAACTTAAATCAATTGTAAAATTCTAAGAGGGAAATTGAAAAGTGCAGAAGAGCAATAAGATTAGAAAGTAGATCTAGATCTCAATGACTCTCTTAACCAAGCAGAAAAGAAATTGCAGAAGAAATAGAAATGAAAACAAAAAAGGAAATTCAGATCCAACTTTCAATTCTTAGAACTATTGAGAAGAAAAGTAAAAGATGATTCTCAGATGAAGAATCAATGGAACTCTTCAATCTCAATTTCAAAAACCCAAAACAGAAAGTAGAAGTTGCAGAAGCAAGAACAAACAGAAAGAAAACTAGATCTAATCCCCAAATCCCAAATTCAAAACAAATGAAAATTAAAAATGAAAAACTAAAAATGAGCTAAAGGTCCTTCCTCAAATCAAACTTGTTCCTATTTATACACTTTCTATTTTGGTCTTCAAAGCTTGGAGTGGGCTTTTCAAAGTTGGCCTTGAATGAAAAATGGATCTGGGTGGCTTTGGTTCAAGTGGCATGGGTCAGGGTGCTAGCTCCAGTGGAGCGCTCCGTTTTGAGTAGTGAACGTTGCGTTCACTTTTTGTTGGTGAGCCTTTGGTACGCATTTGTCTTCCTATAGCATTCAATAAGTGAACGCTGCACTCTAACCTTGAGCGCTACACTTGATGCTGAGCCTTCCTCCCCATGAGAAGCACGAAAATGTTGCCAAAAGGGAATGCTACGTTCAAATTCTTGAACGCTACCCTTCCTTGGCTTGATGCGCGCCCAGCTTCCCTTGGTGATCCCTCTTCGAGCGCGATAAAGTTCACAAAAGTGAACGCTGCATTTGAATTATTGAGCGCTACCCTTGTTGCTTTGATGCTGCGCCTTGCTTCCTCGACCAAGAGTCACAAAAACGTTGCACAAAGGGAGTGCTGCACTATAATTTTTGAGTGCTACCCTTCCTTAGTGCATGCCTCATGATTGAGCGCCCGAAAACGTTCACTAAGGTGAACGTGGCATTCACTTGCTTGAACGCTGGCTCTTGTTGAGCCTTGGTGCACTGGTTTCCTTGCCTACCATTGCCTTAATGAACGCCACGTTTGGTAATGCAACGCTGTCCTGGATTTTTCCTTTCTTCATCATTTTTTCACCTAGAAGCAACCAAACAACTAATCAAAGTCCCACCAAAATCACTAGATCTTTGCATCATTTATAAAATCATTAAATTCTAGCATAAAACCTTTGATTTTGTGTAAAATAAATGATGTTTGATTGATTTAACATAATCATGAAAATCTACTCCAACTACTTACTTATTGTGCAAGAAAGTGCATAAAACCTAATGAAACTTAATGAAAAATGCTTGTAAAACTAGCATAAGATGACTTGTCATCACAACACCAAACTTAAACCTGGCTTGTCCCCAAGCAAGCACTAAACATGAGAAGAAATGAAATAAAACAGAGAAGCATATATCCTTATTTAGCAGGTAATTGAATTAAGACCATGGGATTTTATGCAGACAAGATGTAGCTCACTTATTCTTTGCTGATAGATAAGAAATGCTTCTTTAAGGATTCACTAGAGTTGTTGTTCCTTGCTCTTTGATTGATCCCTTTTTGGTTTTTCCTTCTTTCTTTTGCTTAGAAAGCTTATTTCTCAATGATAACTCAATGTCAAGTGTTGCAGCAGCCTTTTAGCTCAATTTTGCTCAACACTTCTTCACTATAGACACTTGGCTCACAATTCTTCTTAGGAACATTGATGCCCAGCACCTCTTTGGGTCATTAAATGCTTTGTAACTAGGTTGCTCTTGATAATGGACTTTCGGTTGGTAATCCCGGATTAGTTAATCCAAGTTACCAAGTTTTAAAAGACTCCTCAAAACCTAATTGTCCAAGCATATCCTAGTACAAGAAACACCACAGGCACATGTCCTAAGGTCCAAGCTATTGGTGTCTAGCCTTATTATTTGTTTCTTTGCCAATTCTTGGCTTTTATTTTCTTTTTCTTTCTCACTTTTATTCATTTTCCAAGGGATATTATTAATGACAGGTTTTATAACAGCAACTAAGTTCATACTACAAAGAGCATTCTATTGTGCAGCTTTTATTATTGAGCTTTCCATCCAATCAAGCAATTACCACCACAAAACTTCATTCTAATTCCTACAACATTGGACAGTCACTTTCTATTTCAAACATTTTCTCTTATTGATGCAAAAGGGAAAGAAGACATAATTCAGCAGCTGGATGATAACAAGCATAATGCAGATCCTAATAAAGATTCTAATAAAACATGAAAGTGCAGAACATAAAAACATTTGGAGGCATATCATGTTTCAGATATGCATCATCCTTATTTAAATAAAAAAAAACATGAAAGGAACTCCACCACCTCCTAATGTTCGTGCTCCTTGCCTTTGCTGGAATCTCCTTTCTTCTTCTTCCTCTTCTTGCTTGTTTCTTGGGGTTCTTCAACAGGGCATCTTCGATCCTAAATGTGGTCTATCTGACCCCAGAGCTCAGCATCCTTCAATCCTTGTTGCATGTGTGCTGTATTTTTATTGGCTTGTGCTCTCTGATGGTCTATGAATTCTTGGCATTGCTCAAATGGCTTGATCTGTTGGTTCAATGCTGGCATGCTATAGACTACTGATGAGCGGATAATTTATACGCTTTTTGGCATTATTTTTAGGTAGTTTTTAATATGTTTTAGTCACTTTTTAGTATATTTTTATTAGTTTTTAAATAAAAATCACATTTCTAGACTTTACTATGAGTTTGTGTGTTTTTCTGTAATTTCAGGTATTTTCTGGCTGAAATTGAGGGAGCTGAGCAAAAATCTGATTTAGGCTGAAAAAGGACTGCAGATGCTGTTGGATTCTGACCTCCCTGCACTCAAAATAGATTTTCTGGAGCTACAAGAGTCCAAATGGCGCGCTCTCAATTGCATTGGAAAGTAGACATCGAGGACTTTCCAGCAATATATAATAGTCCATACTTTGCTCAAGGATAAACGATATAAACTGGCGTTCAACGCCAGTTCCATGTTGCATTCTGGTGTTAAACGACAGAAATAGGTTGCAAGTTGGAGTTAAACGCCAGAAACAGGTTACAACCTGGTGTTTAACTCTGGAAACAGCCTAGGCACGTGTAAAGCTCAAGTCTCAGCCCCAGCACACACCAAGTGGGCCCCAAAAGTGGATTTCTGCACTATCTATCTTAGCTTATTCATTTTCTGTAAACCTAGGTTACTAGTTTAGTATTTAAACAACTTTTAGAGATTTATTTTGTACCTCATAACATTTTAGATCTGAACTTTGTACTCTTTGATGGCATGAGTCTCCAAAGTCCATTGTTGGGGATGAGGGGCTCTGCTGTGTCTCGATGAATTAATGCAATTATTTCTGTTTTTTATTCAAACACGCTTGTTTCTATCTAAGATGTTCATTCGCACTTCAATATGATGAATGTGATGATCCGTGACACTCATCACCATTCTCAATCTATGAACGCGTGCCTGACAACCACTCCCGTTCTACCTTCGATTGAATGAGTGTCTCTTGGATTCCTTAATCAGAATCTTCGTGGTATAAGCTAGAATCCATTGGCAGCATTCTTGAGAATCCGGAAAGTCTAAACCTTGTCTGTGGTATTCGGAGTAGGATTCAGGGATTGAATGACTGTGACGAGCTTCAAACTCACAAGGGTTGGGCGTAGTGACAGACGCAAAAGGATCAATGGATCCTATTCCAGCATGAGTGAAAACCGACAGATGATTAGCCGTGCGGTGACAGCGCACCTGGACCATTTTCACTGAGAGGACGGATGGTAGCCATTGACAACGGTGATCCACCAACACACAGTTTACCATAGGAGGAACCTTGCGTGCGTGAAGAAGAAGACAAGGGAAATCAGAGATTTAGAAGACAAAGCATCTCCAAAACTCCAACATATTCTCCATTACAGCATAACAAGTATTTATTTCATGCTCTTTTATTTTTCGTAATCCAAACTGATAATCATAATTAATCTCCTGACTAAGTTTACAAGGTAACCATAGATTGCTTCAAGCCAACAATCTCCGAGGGATCGACCCTTACTCACGTAAGGTATTACTTGGACGACCCAGTGCACTTGCTGGTTAGTTGTGCGGAGTTGTGAAAAGTGTGAATCACAATTTTGTGCACCAAGTTTTTGGCGCCGTTACCGGAGATTGTTCGAGTTTGGACAACTAACGGTTTAGTTTGTTCCTTAGATTAAGAAAAATATTTTTTTTTAGTTTAGAGTCTTCTATTATTGTTTTTGGTTGAAATTTTTTTTAAATCCTTATTTTCTCTTTTTAAATTTTTGAAAATTTTATAAACTGATAATTGAGTTTTTCTGTTTGAGTTTAGTTTCATATTCTAAGTTTGGTGTCAATTGTATGTTTTTATTTTCTTTTAAATTTTCGAATTTGTGTTCATTGTTCTTTCTTAATCTTCAAGTTGTTCTTGTTTATTTTCCTTGTTTGATGTTTAGTTTTTCTTGTTTTGTGATTTTTCTTGTTTTTCTTGTGCATTTTCAAATTATTAGTATAAAAAAAATAAAAATAAAAAAAATAAAAATAAAATATTTTATACATTAAATACCTTATTAAAATACGTTAAATTTATAGCTCAATTGGCTAGAGCGTTGTGCTTATATTCTTGGTAATTGGCTATCCTTTTTTTAAAACTTTTTTTAAAAAATAATTTTTCTTTGATTAAATCTTGTGCCAAACTTTAAGTTTGGTGTTCTCTTGTTAATTTTTCTTTAGTTTTCAAAAATTTTACTTTGATTTTCTAAAAATTTTAAGTTTGGTGTTCTTTTTTTATGTTCTTGAGTCCTTTGAGTCTTTGAATTTCTGTTCTTCGTGTTCTTGTGAATCTTCAAGGTGTTCCTGAGTCTTTCTTGTGTTTTGATTTTAAAATTTTTATGTTTGGTGTTCCTTGGTGTTTCTCCTCAAAATTTTCGAAAATAAGGAGCATTAGATCTAAAAAATTTAAGTTCTGTATCTATTTATTATTTTTCTCTTTCCTCATTGAATTCAAAAATATCTTTTTCCTTTATTTTAATTGATTTTTCGAAAATCACCTTGAAAAATTCAGATTTTTATTTTAAAAATCAAATTTTTTCAAAATTCAAATCTTTTTCAAAAAAAAAAAAAATCATATCTTTTTCAAAAACTTATCTTATCTTATTTCAAATTTCAAATTTCAACTTACAAAATTCAAAATTTAATTTTCAAAATTTAAAAATAAAATCTTTTCAAAATTTAAATCTTTTTAAAATCCTTATCTTATATTATTGATTTTTTCGAAAATTCAAAATTTAAAAATTCAAATTTCAAATTTCAAATTTCAAATTTTAAATTTCAAATTTCAAATTTCAAAATTTAATTTCAAATTTAAAATTTAAATTTTAAAACTTTTTAATTTAAATTCCTTATCTTCTCTTACCTAGCTTATCTTATCTTTTCTAATCTCAAATCTTAAATTCAAATCTTTTTCATATCTTTTATTTTATTTTATTTTATTTTCTTACAAGTATCTTTAATTTTAAGACATATCTTTTTCAAAACTTACTAACCAATTTCTCTCTCTTCATTTTTTTTCGAAAATCATCACCCACATCTTTTTCAAATCTTTTTAATTAATCAATTTAGTTTTCAATTTTCTTTTATTTCTTTTTCTTCTAAATTTCGAAATTATAGTCAATTTTTCATTTGTTTTATTTTATTTTATTTTAATTTTGGTATTCAAAAAAAAATTTTTATAAAAATATATTTTACTTGCAATTCACATCATCTCCCTTTCTTCGTCATGGATCTAAGTGGAAATGAACAGTCCAGAAGGACTCTGGGGTCATATGCTAACCCCACTACTGCTGCATATGGGAGTAGTATCTGTATACCCTCCATCAAAGCAGGCAGTTTTGAGCTAAATCCTCAGCTCATTGTCTTGGTGCAGCAAAATTGTCAGTATTCTGGTCTTCCACAGGAAGAACCTACTGAGTTTCTGGCACAATTCTTACAAATTGCTGACACAGTACGTGACAAGGAGGTAGATCAGAATGTATACAGACTGTTACTGTTTCCGTTTGCTGTAAAAGATCAAGCTAAAAGGTGGTTAAATAACCAACCCACAGCAAGCATAAGGACATAGAAATAGTTATCAGACAAATTCCTGAATCAATATTTCCCTCCAAAAAGGATAACACAGCTAAGGCTGGACATCCAAGGCTTTAAACAAGAGGATGATGAATCCCTTTATAATGCCTGGGAGAGGTACAGAGGGATGCTAAGGAAATGCCCCTCTGAAATATTTTCAGAATGGGTGCAATTAGACATCTTCTACTATGGGCTTACAGAAGGAGCTCAAATGTCCCTAAACCACTCAGCTAGTGGATCTATACACATGAGGAAAACTATTGAAGAGGCTCAAGAGCTTATTGATATAGTTGCCAGAAATAAGCATCTGTACATAAGTAATGGGTCCTCCATAAAAGAAGAAGCCAAAGGAGTATCTACTGAACTTGGTCCTCCAGAACAAGTTACTGAACTCAATCAACAATTGTGCTTTCTAACAAAACAGCTAGCAGAATTCAAGGAGATGCTACAAGACACTAAAAATGCTAATAAAAATATGGAGGCACAATTGAATTAGACAAAATAGCAGTTATCAAAGCAGATAACAGAAGAGTGCTAGGCAGTTCAATTAAGAAGTGGGAAAATATTAAATACCTCGCTTCAGAACAGCAGAAAGCCAAGGAAAGAACAATTGACAGAGGATGAGCAAAATATCATCCAAAATCCCTTTGAGGATAGTAAGAGCTTAGAGAGGAATGATTCTGACGCTCAAACGCCAGAAAAGAATGGAGAGCTAGCGTTAAACGCCCAACCCATGCTCAGTTCTGGCGTTCAAACGCCACAAACAAGCAAGGAGTTGGCGTTAAACGCCCAAAGGAAGCTCAGTTCTAGCGTTCAAATGCCAGGAACAGGTAAGGAGTTGGCATCCAACGCCAATCCAGCTTCCACCCCTGGCATTCAAACGCCAGTGAGGGATCAGACACACACAAGTGCTGATAACAACCCCTCTAAAAAGGCTTCTCCAACCACCTCTGTAGGAAATAGACCTGTAGCAACCAAGGTTGAAGAATACAAAGCCAAAATGCCTTATCCTCAAAAACTCTGCCAAGAGGAGCAGGATAGGCAATTTGCTCTCTTTGCAGACTATCTCAGGACTCTTGAAATAAAGATTCCGTTTGCAGAGGCACTTGAGCAAATACCTTCTTATGCCAAGTTTATGAAAGAGATCTTGAGTCATAAGAAGGATTGGAGAGAAACTGAAAGAGTTCTCCTCACTGAAGAATGCAGTGCAATCATTCTGAAAAGCTTCCCAGAAAAGCTTAAAGATCCTGAGAGCTTCATGATACCATGCACATTAGAGGGTAATTGCACCAAGACAGCTTTATGTGATCTTGGGGCAAGTATCAATCTAATACATGCATCCACTATCAGAAAGCTTGGTTTAACTGAAGAAGTTAAACCAACCCGCATATGTCTCCAACTTGTTGATGGCTCCATTAAATACCCATCAGGCGTGATTGAAGACATGATTGTCAGGGTTGGGCCATTTGCCTTCCCCACTGACTTTGTAGTGCTGGAAATGGAGGAGCACAAGAGTGCTACTCTCATTCTAGGAAGACCCTTCCTAGCAACTGGACGAACTCTCATTGATGTCCAAAAGGGGGAAGTAACCCTGAGAGTCAATGAGGATGAGTTTAAGTTGAATGCTGTCAAAGCCATGCAGCATCCAGACACACCAAAAGACTGCATGAAAATTGATCTTATTGACTCTTTAGTAGAGGAGATCAACATGGCTGCGAGTCTCAAATCAGAGCTGGAAGACATCTTTAAAGATGTTCAGCCTGATCTGGAGGATTCAGAGGAATTGAAAGAGCCTCTGGAAATTCCTCAGGAAGAGGAAAAACCTCCTAAATCCGAGCTCAAACCATTACCACCATCCCTGAAATATGCATTTCTGGGAGAAGGTGACACTTTTCCAGTGATCATAAGCTCTGCTTTGAATTCACAGGAAGAGGAAGCACTACTTCAAGTGCTAAGGACATACAAGACAGCTCTTGGGTGGTCCATAAGTGACCTTAAGGGCATAAGCCCAGCTAGATGTATGCACAAGATCCTATTGGAGGATGATGCTAAGCCAGTGATTCAACCACAGAGGCGGTTAAATCCAGCCATGAAGGAAGTAGTGCAGAAAGAGGTCACCAAGTTTCTGGAGGCTGGGATTATTTATCCTATTTCTGATAGCCCCTGGGTGAGCCCTGTTCAAGTTGTCCCCAAAAAGGGAGGCACGATAGTGGTTCATAATGAAAAAAATGAACTGGTTCCTACAAGAACAGTTACAGGGTGGCGCATGTGTATTGACTACAGAAGGCTCAATACAGCCACCAGAAAGGATCATTTTCCTTTACCATTCATAGACCAGATGCTAGAGAGACTAGCAAGTCATGATTTTTACTGCTTTTTAGATGGCTATTCAGGTTACAACCAAATTGCAGTAGATCCCCAGGATTAAGAGAAAACTACATTTACATGTCCATCTGGAGTATACAGAAGGATGCTATTTGGGCTGTGTAATGCATTTACAACCTTTCAGAGATGCATGCTCTCTATTTTCTCTGATATGGTGGAAAAATTTCTGGAAGTCTTCATGGATGACTTCTCAGTATATGGAGACTCATTCAGCTCCTGTCTTGATCACCTGACACTAGTTCTTAAAAGATGCCAAGAGACTAACCTGGTTTTAAACTAGGAAAAATGTCACTTTATAGTGACTGAAGGGATTGTCCTTGGGCACAAGATTTCGAACAAGGAAATAGAGATGGATCAAGCTAAGGTAGAGGTAATTGAAAAATTACCACCACCTGCCAATGTCAAGGCAATCAGAAGCTTTCTGGGGCATGCAGGATTCTATAGGAGGTTCATAAAGGATTTTTCAAAAATTGCAAAACCTCTGAGCAATCTGCTAGCTGACATGCCATTTGTGTTTGACACAGAGTGTCTGTAGGCATTTGAAACTCTGAAAGCTAAGCTGGTCATAGCACTAGTTATTTCTACACCAGACTGGACATTACCATTTGAACTAATGTGTGATGCCAGTGACCATGCCATTGGTGCAATACTGTGACAGAAGCATGACAAGCTTCTGCATGTCACTTATTATGCTAGCCGTGTTTTAAATGATGCCCAGAAAAATTACACAACCATAGAAAAAGAATTGCTTGCAGTGGTTTATGCCATTGACAAGTTTAGATCATACTTAGTAGGATCAAAAGTGATTGTGTACACTGACCATGCTACTCTTAAATATCTAGTTACAAAGCAGGATTCAAAACCCAGGCTCATAAGATGGGTGTTGCTTCTGCAAGAGTTTGATATAGAAATAAGAGACAGAAAAGGGACAGAAAACCAAGTGGCTGATCATCTGTCCCGGATAGAGCCAACAGAAGGGGCGTCCTTTCCCTCTATTGAGATCTCTGAAACCTTTCCTGATGAGTATTTGTTCGCCATTCAGAAAACGCCATGGTTTGCAGACATTGCAAACTATAAAGCTGCAAGGTTCATACCCAAGGAGTACAGCAGGCAACAAAAGAAAAAATTAATTACTGATGCAAAGTACTACTTGTGGGATGAACCATATCTCTTTAAGAGATGTGCAGACGGAATAATCTGTAGGTGTGTGCCTAGAGAAGAAGCATAGAAGATCCTATGGCATTGTCATGGATCACAATATGGAGGACATTTTGGAGGTGAGCGAACAGCCACAAAAGTCCTCCAATGTGGCTTCTACTGGCCCACTCTATAAAGACTCCCGAGAGTTTGTGCGTAACTGTGACAGCTGCCAGAGAGCTGGTAATCTACCTCACAGTTACGCCATGCCTCAGCAAGGAATATTAGAGATTGAGTTATTTGACGTATGGGGTATTGACTTCATGGGGCCTTTCCCACCATCATACTCAAACACTTATATTCTGGTGGCAGTCGACTATGTATCCAAATGAGTAGAGGCCATTGCAACACCCACTAATGATACTAAGACAGTGCTGAAGTTCCTCCAGAAACATATCTTCAGCAGGTTTGGTGTCCATAGAGCACTAATTAGTGATTGGGGCACTCACTTCTGCAACAAACAGCTTTACTCTGCTATGGTCCGGTATAGAATTAGTCACAAAGTGGCAACTCTGTATCATCCACAGATAAATAGGCAAGCTGAAGTCTCTAATAGAGAAATAAAAAGAATCCTGGAACGAACTGTAAGTACCCGTAGAAAGGATTGGGCGAGAAGCTTGGATAATGCTCTGTGGGCTTACAGAACAGCATTCAAGACTCCTATAGGGACCTCTCCATACCAGCTTGTGTATGGTAAGGCCTGTCATCTGCCCATGGAACTGGAGCACAAGGCCTACTGGGCAACCAGATTCTTAAACTTTGATGCCAAATTAGCTGGAGAAAAAAGATTGCTCCAGCTGAATGAGCTAGAGGAATTCAGACTCACTGCTTTCGAAAATGCCAAGCTTTACAAAGAGAAAGCAAAAAGGTGGCATGATAGAAAGTTGTCATCTAGAGTCTTTGAACCAGGACAGAAAGTTCTGTTGTTTAACTCTAGGCTCCGGCTATTCCCTGGGAAACTGAAATCCCTGTGGAGGGGACCATATGTGATTACAAGTGTGTCACCATATGGCTATGTGGAGCTTCAAGACATTGATTCTGATAAGAAGTTCATTATTAATGGACAGAGAATCAAGCATTATCTTGAAGGCAATATTGAGCAAGAGTGCTCAAGGCTGAGGCTAGATTAAAAGCTCAGCAAAGTCCAGCTAAAGACAATAAAGAAGCGCTTATTGGGAGGCAACCCAATTTTTCCTTATCTATGTTAATTTTCTGTTTTCCATTTTTAGTTTATGTTTTCTTTAGGATGATGATCATGTGGAGTCACAGAAATCAAAGCAAAGTCAAAAACAACATTAAAACAGCTCACCCTAGAGGAAGAGCTTACTGGCATTTAAACACCAGTAAGAAGCATCAGACTGGCGTTTAATGCCAGAAAAAAGCATCAAGCTGGCGTTAAATGCCAGAAACAAGCACCAAGTTGGCGTTCAACGCCAAGAAAGGGGAAAAGCTGGCGTTTAATGCCAGAAACAAGCAGCAGTCTGGCGATAAACGCCAGGATTGCACACTAAGGGCGTTTTGCATGCCTCAATAGAGCAGGGATGCTAAGTCCTTGACCCCTCAGGATCAGTGGACTCCACAGGATCCGTGGACCCCACAGGATCCCCTTCTATCTTCTTTTGCTCGAGGACGAGCAAACCTTTTAAGTTTGGTGTGAAAAAAAAAAGCGTTGCTTTTTTGTTTTTTTTCCATAACCATTTATGGCAAGGGTCCATAGTTCAGTGGTAGAGCATTTGACTGCAGATCAAAGAGCTATGAGGGAGGAGCAACAAAGTCAAGGAAGAGACATAGAGGAGCTCAAGAGCACCATTGGTTCTCCAAGAAGAGGAAGACGCCACCCTCACTAAGGTGGACCCGTTCCTTAATCTCCTTGTTCTTATTTCTCTGTTTTTCGTTTACTATGCTTTATGTTTATTTATGTTTGGGTATTATTACACGATCACTAGTATCTAAGTGTCTATATCTTAAAGATATGAATGTCCTATGAATCCATCACCTTTCTTAAATGAAAAATATTTTCTGAAAAAGAAAAAGAAGTACATGAATTTCGAATTTTAAAATAGTTTAATTATTTTGATGTGGTGCCAGTACTTTTTGTTTTCTGAATGAATGCTTGAACAGTGCATATGTCTTTTGAATTTGTTGTTTATGAATGTTAAAATTGTTGGCTCTTGAAAGAATGATGAAAAAGGAGAAATGTTATTTGATAATCTGAAAAATCATAAAAATGATTCTTGAAGCAAGAAAAAGCAGTGAAGAACAAAGCTTGCAAAAAAAAAAAGCGAAAAAAAAAAGAGAGCAAGAAAAAGAAAAAGTAAGCAGAAAAAGCCAAAGGCTCTTTAAACCAAAAGGCAAGAGCAAGAAGCCAATAGCCCTTAAAACCAAAAGGCAAGGGTAATAAAAAGGATCCAAGGCTTTGAGCATCACTGGATAGGAGGGCCTAAAGGAATAAAATCCTGGCCTAAGCGGCTAAACCAAGCTGTCCCTAACCATGTGCTTGTGGCGTGAAGTTGTCAAGTGAAAACTTGAGACTGAGCGGTTAAAGTCAAGGTCCAAAGCAAAAACAGAGTGTGCTTAAGAACCCTGGACACCTCTAATTGGGGACTTTAGCAAAGCTGAGTCACAATCTGAAAAGGTTCACCCAGTTATGTGTCTGCGGCATGTATGTATCCGGTGGTAATACTGGAAAACAGAGTGCTTAGGGCCACGGCCAAGACTCATAAAGTAGCTGTGTTCAAGAATCAACATACTAAACTAGGAGAATCAATAACACTATCTGAATTCTGAGTTCCTATGGATGCCAATCATTCTGAACTTCAAAGGATAAAGTGAGATGCTAAAACTGTTCAGAAGCAAAAAGCTAATAGCCCCGCTCATCTAATTAAGACTGATCTTCATAGATACTTTTGGAATTCATTGTATATTCTCTTCTTTTTATCCTACTTTGTTTTTAGTTGCTTGGAGATAAGCAACAATTTATGTTTGGTGTTGTGATGAGCGGATAATTTATACGCTTTTTGGCATGGTTTTTAGGTAGTTTTTAATATGTTTTTAGTCACTTTTTAGTATATTTTTATTAGTTTTTAAATAAAAATCACATTTCTGGATTTTACTATGAGTTTTTGTATTTTTCTGTAATTTTAGGTATTTTCTGGCCGAAATTGAGGGAGTTGAGCAAAAATCTGATTCAGGCTAAAAAGGACTGCAGATGCTGTTGGATTCTGACCTCCCTGCACTTGAAATAAATTTTCTGAAGCTACAGAAGTCCAAATGGCGCGCTCTCAATTGCGTTGGAAAGTAGACATCCAGGAATTTCCAGCAATATATAATAGTCCATACTTTGCTCAAGGATAAATGACGTAAACTGGCGTTCAACACAAGTTCCATGTTGCATTCTGGCGTTAAACGCCAGAAACAGGTTACAAGTTGGAGTTAAACGCCAGAAACAGGTTACAACCTGGCGTTTAACTCTGGAAACAGCCTAGGCACGTGTAAAGCTCAAGTCTCAGCCCCAGCACACACCAAGTGGGCCCCAGAAGTGGATTTCTGCACTATCTATATTAGCTTATTCATTTTCTATAAACCTAGGTTACTAGTTTAGTATTTAAACAACTTTTAGAGATTTATTTTGTACCTCATGACATTTTAGATTTGAACTTTGTACTCTTTGATGGCATGAGTCTCTAAACTCCATTGTTGGCGTTGAGGAGCTCTGCTGTGTCTCGATGAATTAATGCAATTATTTTTGTTTTCTATTCAAACACGCTTGTTTCTATCTAAGATGTTCATTCGCACTTCAATATGATGAATGTGATGATCCGTGACACTCATCACCATTCTCAATCTATGAACACGTGCCTGACAACCACTCCCGTTCTACCTTCGATTGAATGAGTATCTTTTGGATTCCTTAATCAGAATCTTCGTGGTATAAGCTAGAATCCATTGGCAGCATTCTTGAGAATCCGGAAAGTCTAAACCTTGTCTGTGGTATTCCGAGTAGGATTCAGGGATTCAATGACTGTGACGAGCTTCAAACTCACAAGGGTTGGGCGTAGTGACAGACACAAAAGGATCAGTGGATCCTATTCCAGCATGAGTGAGAACCGACAGATGATTAGCCGTGCAGTGACAGCGCACCTAGACCATTTTCATTGAGAGGACGGATGGTAGCCATTGACAACGGTGATCCCCCAACTCACAGCTTGTCATAGGAGGAACCTTGCGTGCGTGAAGAAGAAGATAGGAGGAAAGCAGAGATTTAGAAGACAAAGCATCTCCAAAACTGCAACATATTCTCCATTACTGCATAACAAGTATTTATTTCATGCTCTTTTATTTTTCACAATCCAAACTGATAATCATAATTAATCTCCTGACTAAGATTTACAAGGTAACCATAGATTGCTTCAAGCCAACAATCTCCGTGGGATCGACCCTTACTGATGAGCGGATAATTTATACGCTTTTTGGCATTATTTTTACATAGTTTTTAGTATGATTTAGTTAGTTTTTAGTATATTTTTATTAGTTTTTAATTAAAATTCACATTTCTGGACTTTACTATGAGTTTGTGTGTTTTTCTGTGATTTCAGGTATTTTCTGGCTGAAATTGAGGGACTTGAGCAAAAATCAGATTCAGAGGTTGAAGAAGGACTGCAGATGCTGTTGCATTCTGACCTCCCCGCACTCAAAGTGGATTTTCTAGAGCTACAAAACTCTAAATGGCGCTCTCTCAATTGCGTTGGAAAGTAGACATCCAGGGCTTTCCAGAAATATATAATAGTTTATACTTTAAATAAGGATAGATGATGTAAACTGGCGTTCAACGCCAGTTCCATGCTGCATTCTGGAGTCAAACGCCAGAAACAGGTTGCAAAGTGGAGTTCAACGCCAGAAACAGGCTACAAACTGGCGTTCAACTCCAAGAAAGACCTCTACACATGTAAAGCTCAATGCTCAGCCCAAGCACACACCAAGTGGGCCCCAGAAGTGGATTTCTGCATCATTTACTCAATTCTGCAAACCCTAGTAACTAGTTTAGTATAAATAGGACTTTTTACTATTATGTTTACATCTTTTGGAACATCTTTGGATCATCTTTGATTAGTTTTATGCTATCTTAGACTTTCATGGGGGCTGGCCATTTGTCCATGCCTGGACCATTATCACTTATGTATTTTCAAACGTTAGCGTTTCTACACACCATAGATTAAGGTGTGGAGCTCTGTTGTTCCTCATGAATTAATGCAAAGTACTATTATTTTTCTATTCAATTCAAGCTTATTCCTTCTCTAACATATCCATTCGCACCCAAGAACATGATGAATGTGATGATTATGTGACGCTCATCATCATTCTCAATTATGAACGCGTGCCTGACAAACACTTCTGTTCTACATGCAAACAAGCTAGAATGAGTATCTCTTAGATATCTAATACAGGGGACCGAGTCTGAGATATTAGAATCTTTGTGGTATAAGTTAGAACCCATGGACGGCCATTCTTGAGATCCGGAAAGTCTAAACCTTGTCTGTGGTATTCCGAGTAGGATCTGGGAAAGGATGACTGTGACGAGCTTCAAACTCGCGAGTGCTGGGCGTAGTGACAGACGCAAAAGGATAGTAAATCCTATTCCTGTATGATCGAGAACCGACAGATGATTAGCCATGCAGTGACAGCGCATTGGACCATTTTCACAGAGAGGATGGGATGTAGCCATTGACAATAGTGATACCCTACATAAAGCTTGCCATGGAAAGGAGTAGGAATGGTTGGATGAAGACAGCAGGAAAGCAGAGGTTCAGAGGAACGAAAGCATCTCTACACGCTTATCTGAAACTCTCACCAATGAATTACATAAGTATCTCTATCTTAATTTAATTATCTTTTAGTATACTATAATCTCATAATACATTTGAATCCGCCTGACTGAGATTTACAAGGTGACCTTAGCTTGCTTCAAGCTGACAATCTCCGTGGGATCGACCCTTACTCACGTAAGGTTTATTACTTGGACGACCCAGTGCACTTGCTGGTCAGTTGTGCGAAGTTGTGACAAAGAATTAAGATTATGAACGTGCGTATAAAGTTTTCAGCACCGTTACCAAGGAATGGAACCATCACGATTTCTGCGCACCAAGTTTTTGGTGCCGTTGCCGGGGATTGTTCGAGTTTGGACAACTGACAGTTCATCTTGTTGCTCAGATTAGGTAATCTTCTTTTTGTTTTATTTTCAAAAATTTTTCAAAAAAATCTTTCAAAAAATTTTTCCTTTATTTTCGAAAAAATAAAAATAAATATTTTCAAAAATATATTTTTCTTCAGAATTTTTAAGAATGAATTCTAGTGTTTTAGACGATGCTTTTATCATCACAGGAGCTAGTTGATTCCCATCAATTTGGCTGTTGTATATAATGTCCTGCTGAAGCTTGTTCTGCCTTGTCTAATCTCTTTAGACTGAAGCTTTAGACTAACATTGCATGATTCCTGGAATTCTTATTAAAAATTTTGAAATCCTTATTTTCTTTTTCAAAATAATTTTCGAAAAATACCAAAGACATTAATAAATTCATAAAAACAAAAAATTTTGTGTTTCTTGTTTGAGTCTAGTGTCAATTTTTAAGTTTGGTGTCAATTGCATGTTTTTAAAATTTGTGCATTTTTCCGAAAAATTCATGCATTGCATTCTTCATGATCTTCAAGTTGGTCTTGACAAGTCTTCTTGTTTGATCTTCATATTTTCATGTTTTGCATCTTTTCTTGTTTTTCATATGCATTTTCAATTTGTTAGTGTCTAAAAATTAAAAATTTCTAAGTTTGGTGTCTTGCATGTTTTCTTTTCTTGAAAATTTTTCAAAAAATAAGTTCTTGATGTTCATCATGATCTTCAAAGTGTTCTTGGTGTTCATCTTAACATTCATAGTGTTCTTGCATGCATTAGTTGTTTTGATTCATAATTTCTATGTTTTGTGTCAATTTTGTGTTTTTCTCTTTCATCATTAAAAATTCAAAAATCAAAAAAATATCTTTCCCTTTTTCTTCTCATCAAATTCAAAAATTTGAGTTGACTTTTTTCAAAAATTTTTAAAATCTAGTTGTTTCTTATGAGTCAAATCAAATTTTCAATTTAAAAATTCTATCTTCTTCAAAACTTTTTCAAAAATCAAATCTTTCTCATTTTTCTTTCATAATTTTTGAAATTTTCAAAATTAATTTTCAAAAATCTTTTTCATAATTTTCGAAAATCTTGTTAGCATTTAATGTGATTGATTCTAAAATTTTAAGTTTCTTACTTGCCTAGTAAGAAAGGTTCAATCTTTAAAATTTTAAATCATATCTTTTTAGTTTCTTGTTAGTCAAGTAATCAACTTTAATTTTCAAAATCAAATCTTTTTAAATTTATTTTTCAAATCTTTTTTAAAATAAGTTTCAATCACATCTTTTCAAAATCAAATTCAAAATCTTTTCTAACTTCTTTTCTAACCTCTTATCTTTTTAAAATTGACTTTCCAATCTTTTTCAGTTTCAATCATATCTTTTTCAAAACTACCCAACTAACTCTCTACCTTTAATTTTCGAAAATCCCTTTCCTCTTTTTCAAAATTTCGTTTTAATTAACTAATTGTTTTAATTTTAATTTAATTTAATTTCAATTTTAATTTTCGAATTTTAAATTTAAATTTAAAATATTTTCATTTTATTTTGTTAAATTTTCGAATACTCCTCTCATCTCTAATCTCCTTCTATTTATTTATTCATCCATTAACACTTCTATCCTCACCCTTGTGTTTGGATTCTCATCTCTTCCTTCTTCTATTCTTACTTTCTTCTACTTACATAAAGGAATCTCTATACTGTGACATAGATGATTCCATATTTTCTTTTCTGTTTTCTTCTTTTTCATATGAGCAGGAACAAGGATAAGAACATTCTTGTTGAGGCTGATCCTGAACCTGAAAGGACTCTGAAGAGGAAGCTAAGGGAAGCTAAAGCACAACTCTCTGGAGAAAATCTGACATAAATTTTCGAAAAAGAAGAAAACATGGCCGAAAATAATAACAATGTAAGGAAGATACTTGGTGACTTCACTACACCTAATTCCAATTTACATGGAAGAAGCATCTCAATCCCTGCCATTGGAGCAAACAATTTTGAGCTTAAACCTCAATTAGTTTCTCTGATGCAACAGAACTGCAAGTTTCATGGACTTCTATCTAAAGATCCTTTTCAGTTCTTGACTGAATTCTTGCAGATCTGTGATACTGTTAAGACCAATAGGGTTGATCCCGAGGTCTACAGGCTTATGCTTTTCCCATTTTCTGTAAGAGATAGAGCTAGAATATGGTTAGACTCTCAACCTAAAGATAGCCTGAACTCTTGGGATAAGCTGGTCACGGCTTTCTTAGCCAAGTTCTTTCCTCCTCAAAAGCTTAGTAAGCTTAGAGTGGATGTTCAAACCTTCAGACAGAAAGAAGGTGAATCCCTCTATGAAGCTTGGGAGAGATATAAGCAACTGACCAAAAACTGTCCTTCTGACATGCTTTCAGAATGGACCATTCTGGATATATTCTATGATGGTCTGTCTGAGCTATCAAAGATGTCATTGGACCATTCTGCAGATGGATCCATTCACCTAAAGAAAATGCCTGTAGAAGCTCAAGAACTCATTGACATGGTTGTAAATAACCAGTTCATGTACACTTCTGAAAGGAATCCTGTGAATAATGGGACGCCTCAGAAGAAGGGAGTTCTTGAAATTGATACTCTGAATGCCATATTGGCTCAGAATAAAATATTGACTCAGCAAGTCAATATGATTTTTCAGAGTCTGAATGGAATGCAAGCTGCATCCAACAGTACTCAAGAGGCATCTTCTGAAGAAGAAGCTTATGATCCTGAGAACCCTGCAATAGCAAAGGTGAATTACATGGGTGAACCCTATGGAAACACCTATAATCCCTCATGGAGAAATCACCCAAATCTCTCATGGAAGGATCAACAAAAGCCTCAACAAGGCTTTAATAATGGTGGAAGAAACAGGTTTAGCAATAGTAAACCTTTTCTATCATCTACTCAGCAACAGACAGAGAATTCTGAGCAAACCCCATCTAGCTTGGCAAACATAGTCTCTGATCTATCTAAGGCCACTCTAAGTTTCATGAATGAAACAAGGTCCTCCTTTAGAAATTTGGAAGCACAAGTGGGCCAGCTGAGTAAAAGGGTCACTGAAACCCCTCCCAGTACTCTCCCAAGCAATACAGAAGAGAATCCAAAAGGAGAGTGCAAGGCCATTGAATTGATCATCATGGCCGAACCTACAAGGGAGAGAGAGGACGTGAACCCCAGTGAGGAAGACCTCCTGGGACGTCCAGAGATCAATAAGGAGTTTCCCTCTGAGGAACCAAAGGACTCTGAGGCTCATCTGGAGACCATAGAGATTCCATTAAACCTCCTTATGCCATTCATGAGCTCTGATGAATATTCTTCTTCTGAAGAGAATGAGGATGTTACTGAAGAGCAAGTTTCCAAGTACCTTGGTGCAATCATGAAGCTGAATGCCAAATTATTTGGTAATGAGACTTGGGAAGATGAACCTCCCTTGCTCACCAATGAACTGAGTGATCTGGATCAACTAAGATTGCCTCAGAAGAAACAGGATCCTGGAAAGTTCTTAATACCTTGTACCATAGGCACCATGACCTTTGAGAAGGCTCTATGTGACCTGGGTTAGGGATAAACCTCATGTCCCTCTCTGTGATGGAGAAACTGGGAATTTTTGAGGTGCAAGCTGCCAGAATCTCATTAGAGATGGCAGACAACTCAAGAAAACAGGCTTATGGACTAGTAGAGGACATGTTAGTAAAGGTTGAAGGCCTTTACATCCCTGCTGATTTCATAATCCTAGATACTGGGAAGGACGAGGATGAATCCATCATCCTTAAAAGACCCTTCCTAGCCACAGCAAGAGCTGTGATTGATGTGGACAGAGGAGAGTTGGTCCTTCAACTGAATGAGGACTACCTTCTGTTTAAAACTCAAGGATCTCCTTCTGTAACCATGGAGAGGAAGCATGAAAAGCTTCTCTCACTACAGAGTCAACCAAAGCCCCCACATTCAAACTCTAAGTTTGGTGTTGGGAGGCCACAACCAAACTCTAAGTTTGGTGTTGAACCCCCACAACCAAACTCTAAGTTTGGTGTTGGGAGGTCCCAACCTTGCTCTGATTATCTGTGAGGCTCCATGAGAGCTCACTGTCAAGCTATTGACATTAAAGAAGCGCTTGTTGGGAGGCAACCTAATGTTATTTAATCATTTTTATTTTATTTTCTCTTTGTTATTTCATGTTTTATTAGGTTGATGATCATGTGGAGTCACAAAAACTACTGAAAAATCAAAAACAGAATTAAAAACAGCATTGAAAACAGCACACCTTGGAGGAAGGGCTTACTGGCGTTTAAATGCCAGTAAGGAGCATCTGGCTGGCGTTTAACGCCAGAACAGAGCATGAAACTGGCGTTAAACTCCAGAAACAAGCAGCAGTCTGGCGTTAAAATGCCAGGATTGCACCCAGAGGAAAGCTGGCATTAAACGCCAGAAACAAGCATCAGACTGGCATTTAACGCCAGAAACATGCACCATACTGGCGTTCAACGCCAGAAACATGCTATAGACTGGCGTTGAATGCCCAAAACAAGCAAGGAAGTGGCGTTTAATGCCAGAAACATGCTGCAGTCTGGCGTTAAACGCCAGGATTGCATAGCAAGGGCGTTTTACACGCCTAATTGGAGCAGGGATGTTAAGTCCTTGGCCCCACTGGATCTGTGGACCCCACAGGATCCCTACCACTTCTTCTCTCATCTTTACACCTTTTCATAACACTCTTCCTCAATTAACCTCCACCAATCACCTCCATTACTCCTCCAAAACCATCATACAACCCACCTACACCCACCCACTTAAATTCAAACCATCACTCCTTCCATTTCACACATCATAACCACCTAAACCCCCTTGACCGAACCATTCACACACCTCCATCTCCTCCATTTTCTTCTTCTTCTACTCACTTCTTTCTTCTTTTGCTCGGGGATGAGCAAACATTTTAAGTTTGGTGTGGTAAAAGCATAGCTTTTTGTTTTTCCATAACCATTCATGGCACCTAAGGCTAGAGAAACCTCTAGAAAGAGGAAAGGGAAGGCAATTGCTTCTACCTCTGAGTCATGGGAGATGGAGAGATTCATCTCTAAGGTCCATCAAGACTACTTCTATGAAGTTGTGGCCAAGAAGAAAGTGATCCCTGAGGTTCCTTTCAAACTCAAAAAAAATGAGTATCCGGAGATCCGTCTTGAAATCCAAAGAAGAGGTTGGGAAGTTCTCACCAACCCCATTCAACAAGTCGGGATCCTAATGGTTCAAGAGTTCCATGCAAACGCATGGATCACAAGGAACCATGATCAAAGTTTGAACCCAAATCCAAAGTATTGGCTTACTATGGTTCGGGGAAAATACTTAGATTTCAGTCCGAAAAATGTAAGGCTGGCGTTCAACTTGCCAATGATGGAAGAGAACGCACGCCCCTACACAAGAAGGGTCAACTTTGATCAAAGGTTGGACCAAGTCCTCATAGACATATGTGAGGAAGGAGCTTGATGATGCACAGAAGTTGGTGAATTAAAAATTATTAAAATAGTTACGTTGCAAGTATAGTTCTTAACTCACCGACAATCTGCCTATCAATTTAAAAATATGTCACAGAGAGTTTAAATTAAAAATTACTGGGAGTTTAAGTCCCCGGTCGTCTCCCAACGAGTTGCAGAAAAGTGTGCTATTTTATTAATCAGATGTTCTAAGAAGTTGAGTTAAGTAGGTGGAAAATTAAATTGAGAAAATTTAAATAATATGAATAAAAGCCTTGACTGGGAGTCGATTAGTTGGAATCTCTATTATTGATGGGATGATTTCAAGATTAATTTATAATTAATGGTTGTTCTGTTTAGTTATCCTTTACTAGGTAAAGGAAAGTCAAACAAGTTGGAATGCTAGATCTATTCACGAGTTGCAACCCACTTAGTTCAAAGGGATTGGTGTTAGTGATTAGATAAAAATCCAACAGTTAACCCAATTACAAATTTTTTTTCAATCCTTCCAACTCAAGAGTTCCTTTCAATCAACTCCCCATCAAGTGAGGAAACTACTCACTCATTGTAAATAATAAATCCATAACACATGAAAGGGAATTAAAAGAAGTCATGATTATTGGAATGGAAAACAAATTAAAATGGAAGAAATAATCCTTGTACTAAATAATCATGAAAGTATTCAAATGACAAAATTGAACAAAGCAAAGAACATGTAAGAATAAAACCAAGTTAAGAGAACGAACTAGAATGACGAAGTCTTGATGAGGAAATAACTCTTCTCAATGTTCCAATGCTAAGATCAATTGAAAATTAAAATTCTTAAACCTAGAGAAAGAAACCTAAAGGAGTAAAACTAGAACTAAAACTGAAAATTGTGTAGAATCCATGTTGTCTTTTGTTTCTGCATATTCTCTGGCTCTAGTCTGCTGTTCCGGGCCGAAAACTGGGTCGAAATAAGGTCCAAAATCGCCCCCAGCAAATTCTGCAGATTATGCAGATCGCACATGTCACGCGATCGCATCATCCATGCGGACGCGTCATTCGCATTTTTCCTTGCCACGCTTTCGCGTCGTTCACGCTACCGCGTCGCTTTAGCTTTTCCAATCCGCGCGGCCGCGTGAGCCATGCGGCCGCGTCACTTCTCGCTGGTTATCTCCTTAAATTCTTGTGTTCCTTCCATTTTTGCTAGCTTCCTTTCCAATCTCCAACTCGTTCATGCCCTATAAAGTCTGAAACACTCAACACACAGATCACGGCATCTAATGGAATAAAGGAGAATTAAAATTACATAATTAAAGTCTCTAGGAACCAGTTTTCAAACATGTTATAAATTCAGGAAGGAATTATAATTTCATGCTAATTTAATGAATAAGTGGGTAAGGATCATGATAAAATCACACAATTAAATACAATATAAACCATAAAATAGTGGTTTATCAACCTCCCCATACTTAAACATTAGCATGTCCTCATGCTTAATTGAAGGAGATAAGGAAATAAGTATGAACATGTAGAAATTCATGAAATGCAATGCAAGCCTATATATATATAAATAAATGCAACTATATGATTCTTGCCCACTTGATCAAAATTAAATAAGCTCTTCAAAACAATTACAAATCAAATTCCACTAATTCTATCATTATACAATAAAATAGATAAAAGTGCAAGAAGATAGCTCATGAAAGCAGGGAACATGAAAATTCAAGCATTGAACCCTCACTGACAATGTATGTACGCTCTAATCTCTAGTGTATAGGGTAATCACTCTATCCTTCTCTAATCATGCTTTCTAACTTTTGTTCTTCTCCTAACCAATCAACAACAGTTAATATACCAATGCAAACATTATGAGGTCTTTTCAAGGTTGTAATAGGGCTAAGGTACAGGTAGGGGTATACATTTGGTCAAGTGAGCTAATAAATTGAATCTTTAATTAATCCAAGCTTCAACCCAACCTATATATTTTTAATGTAATCTTAAAGTTCATACCTAGCTACCCAGAATTCCTTTTTTCTATCCATACTCATGTATCAACTTTATATTTGGTTCTATCATATGTGCATTGATCTTTGAATTCTGAATTTAACATTGGGGTAATTTTTGTCCCCTTATTTATTTATATAATTTTTTTTTAATTTTTTTAATTTTTTTTTGACATTGAAATAAATATATCTTATCAATGCACATAGATTTTTAATTCTTATAGTTTCACATGAGTAGGTATCCAAATTCCCATTAAATTCTCATGACACATTCCCTTAACAACTTTTGTTCCCACAATTTTCCATACTTAACTAGCACACACAATTCTATCTTAAGCTAACCAAAGATTCAATTTGGGATATACAATTGTTTTTCAGCTTAAGGTTAGTAATGTGGTAAAATATAGAACAAATGGGATTTAAAGGCTCAAAGTGGTTAACAAGGGTAATTGAAAAGGGTAGGCTTAATTTGGATAAGTGAGTTTAAACAAATAATGGCATCAATCATGTGCAAGCATGCAAATATAATAAATATTGGACATATAAGATAAAACAAAATATAGATTACAATCATAGAGAAGTAAACACACAAGAATAAAATAATTATGGTTAAATAATGTAACCATACATAAAGGCTCAAATCTTTCACAGGTTGTGTGTTCTTTAGCTCAAATGTCATGTTCCAAATACAACTCAAGCAAATTTATCATAAAAATTTTGAAAAATTAGTGAAATTTTGTTCTAAAGATAGAGTCTTAAAAGAAACTTATTGTCTTTTCAATCAAGTAGAACATGCATGCAACTATCCTAACCTATGCAATTTATTCTATTCTATAAAAGAAAGAAAATCTAACTAAAATATCCTAATTATTGGTGCTAGAGAAGAGAAATTACCTCCGGAAGTCAGGTACTGACCGACCTCCCCACACTTAAGGCTTTGCACCGTCCTCGGTGCCGTCTGTCAGGAACAGGGATGGGCTGGTGGCAATATCTCCACAGTCCGGACCATTATGGCTCCTTGTGCTGGTAAAAGAAGTGGAGTCCGGGGTATCCGAGTCCTTGAAGTGTCCCTTGAGTAGCTCCTTGAGGTGTTTGAATCGGCGCTCGTTACGGCGCTCTCTCATCTTTGCTTTCTGTTCTTGCCGATCCAAACTTTCGATTATCTGCTGGAGCAATTCATCAGTTGTAGGTGTTTGTGGTGTTGAAGAAGGATTATCTTCAACTGCAGTAGTAGGAAGGCTTGTAGTGGCTGCTGGGAGTTTGAGGTATTTCCCGTTAGGGACATACTGATCATCCCATGGAAGCACGGCTTTGGTGTCCCCAGCTCTGTAGGAGCCTCTGGCTGCTGAGATAAGATCTGAGACCAAGGCGGGGAAAGGTAAGTTGCCCGCAATTTGTACGTGTCCCATAGCATTCCGGATATGTCTTGAGAGATACAGAGGTTGGTCTGTAAGGATGCACCATAGTAGAACAGCCATGTCCGCAGTGAAGGAGGACTCATGAGTGCTCAGAAAGATGGTATGGGACATGATCTGTGCCCAGACGCGAGCCTCCAAGGTAAGTGCTGAAGCCAAGATTCCCTTAGGGCGGGTACGGTGGTATCCGTAGATCCAATGGCTGCCAGGTAATGCGATAACTCCGAGAACGGAGTCCCAGTCAAATTGGTACCTCTGGCGCTTAAGTGCGGCTTCTTGGAAGGCGTCCATTCCTTCTGGAATAGGGGGAAGACTCAGAGCTTGCTGAATGGCCTCTTCTGTGATGGGGACTTGCTTCTGCCGGACATAAACAGACTGCAGGGTTGGCATGTAGAAGTTAGAGTAGAACTCAACTACCCAAGAAAGATTGACCTGCCTTGGCTGTCTCCGTAGGAAACCCCATTGTCTTCGTTCAATTTGCGGCTCAACAAAGGAAGCAGTATTGGACGGGAGGATAAGAAGGTATTCATTGTTATAGTTTCTTTCTGCCAAGATAGGGAACATCTGTTCAAAGTAGCGATTGGGAAATCACGCAGTGTGCTTTGCTGGAAAGGCTTTCTCCTTCTCATCAACCTTTATTATCCTCTTAACTCTTTTTGTTGAGGGCTTGACTGAGGTTGAAGAAGGTTCTGCCACTAATGCTCTTTTAGTTCCTCTTCTTGCTGGTGGTTTGGAAGTAGCTTTCTCTTTTCCTTTCTTGGTGGCCATCCTGAAAGAAGAGAAGAGAAAGTAAATTAAATTCAAAGAGATATACAGCAAGGAAGGAAACAGAAAAGAGGGTGATGGATGCACATTAAGATATACTGACATTATCACATGCTCGCGAGTACATGTGAAAAGCCAACAATGGAAAATAGCTAGTGCATATAAAGGCAAGTGACTGCAAGGTGTTTATTGGCATGCTGGCAAAGGGCATGAGTAACATAGACTAAGCAATACTTTGTAACAAATCATCACGTTTGTATTGACAATTAAATTCAATTAATACAATAGTAAAGGAAAGTTGTAAAAAGCAAGCATTGAATAGTATAACAACATAGAGAAGTGCATAATGCCATTTGAGCTTTTTCACAAACACATAGCATGCATGTTGAATAAGGTATAGAAAATATGAAGGTGAACATGCAAGCAATCCCTTAAATAGAATAAAAATAATTGTCAAACAATTTGCAACAATCCACAAGCATATAATGAGGGATAATGACTCAAAAAAGAAAAACAATTAAATTTATAACACCATGTAAAAAGGAAAAGAAAAAGAAAAGAAAATAAAATACATATAAAATAATAAGAATGATAGAAAAAGAAAGAGGAAGGAAGAAAGTAAAACCTTGTTAATGGAGGTGAGAGAGATAGAGAGTGAAAGGTGAGATAGAAGGGGGAAGGGAGAAGGAAGAAATAAGGAGGGAAAAGGAAAATTAGGATTTGGAGGAGAGAAAGATAAGATATGTGGCAATTTTACGTTGAGCTGTGCGGCGCATGCGACGCGGCCGCGTGGGGCACGCGTTCGCGTGGATGCGCTTCAAGTATGGTGACGCGATCGCGTCGGTCACGCGGTCGCGTGACCCATGTTATGCGTCTGGCGCGAGTGCAGCCTCGCACCAGCACAACTCTCTGTTCAAATTAATTTGTTTGCCAAAATTGGGACGACGCGATCGCGTGGGTCACGCGATCGCGTGAGTGTGCACCAGAAAATGGATGACGTGGCCGCGTCGGCGACGCGGTCGCGTGATAAGGATTGTGCTTCCAACACCAATCCAGCATCACTCTCGCACAATATTTCATTGTGCACCCCTTTTACGTCGAAAACTCAGGGCACGCGGCCGCGTGGGGCACGCGGTCGCGTGGGTTGATTTGTGCCATTGGCATGCCTCCAGCCACACTCCAGCGTGACTTTCTGTTCATTTTTATTTTTCTTTTTTCTCCCTGTGACGCGGACGCGTCGCTGATGCGATCGCGTCGCGGAGCAAAAAAAAATTTTTTTTTTGAAAATAAAAACATGTAAATGCAGATGCACGAAAGTACTAAGAAAGAGAAGAGTTATTGAATAGGAAAAACTAAAACTAAAGAAAAGAACGATCATACCATGGTGGGTTGTCTCCCACCTAGCACTTTGCTTTAGCATCCGTAAGTTGGATGCTCCACTAGCTCAATCTTCTGCTATGTGGGGATCTTCCAAGAGGAAGATCTCAAGCTCCTTGTTTCTCTGCATCTTCTCGCCATGGTATAGCTTCAGGTGTTGTCCATTAACCTTAATAAGTTCAGAGCTTGAAGGATGGCTTAGGTGATAAATTCCTTATGGTTCGGCTTTCTCTACTCTGTATGGACCTTCCCATCTTGATCTCAACTTACCTGGCATGAGCCTTAGTCGAGATTTGTAAAGGAGGACTAAATCCCCAGGTTGGAACTCTTTCTTCTTGATGTTTTGATCATGTTTAGCCTTCATCTTTTCCTTGTATATTCTGGAGTTTTCATAAGCTTCTAGGCGAAGGCTCTCCAGTTCCTGCAGTTGCAACTTCCTTTCAGCTCCGGCTTTCTCAATTCCCATGTTGCACTCCTTAACTGCCCAAAAAGCTATGTGTTCTACTTCAACTGGGAGATGACAAGCTTTTCCATAAACCAAGCGAAAAGGGCTCATCCCAATGGGTGTCTTGTATGCTGTTCTATATGCCCAGAGTGCATCTTGTAGCCTGGTGCTCCAGTCTTTTCTATTAGGCTTTACTATCTTTTGCAAGATACGCTTAATTTCTCTGTTTGACACCTCGGCTTGTCCATTAGTTTGGGGATGGTAAGCTGTTGCAACTTTATGAATTATCCCATGCTTCTTCATTAATCCTGTTAGCCTCCTGTTACAAAAATGGGTGCCTTGATCGCTCACGATTGCTCGTGGTGATCTGAAGCGACATATAATATGGTTTCTCACAAAGGAAACAACAGTGTTAGCATCATCAGTGTGGGTAGGAATTGCTTCCACCCATTTGGAAACATAATCCACAGCTAACAATATATAAAAATATCCATTAGAATTTGGAAATGGACCCATGAAGTCAATGCCCCAAACATCAAAAATTTCACAGAAAAGCATAATTTGTTGAGGTATCTCATCTCTCCTGGATATATTACCAAATTTCTGGCATGGGAGACAAGATTTACAGAACTCATTAGCGTCTCTAAAAAGAGTAGGCCACCAGAATCCACAGTCTAAGATCTTTCTGGCTATTCTTTGAGGACCAAAATGTCCTCCACTCTCAGATGAGTGACAGGCCTCTAAAATGGACTGGAATTCTGATTGAGGCACACAACGTCTAATTACTTGATCAGCGCCACATCTCCATAAACATGGGTCATCGCATATATAATATTTAGACTCGCTTTTCAGCTTGTCTCTTTGATGCTTAGAAAATTTTGGAGGAAATGTGCGGCTAACTAAATAATTAGCAACAGGTGCATACCAAGGGACTACTTCAGATACTGCTTGCAGGTTATCAAAAGGAAAATTATCATCTATAGGAGTAGAATCATCCTTAATATGCTCAAGGCGACTCAAGTGGTCTGCCACTTAATTCTGATTACCACTCCTATCCTTTATTTCTAAATCAAATTCTTGTAACAGCAGTATCCAACGTATGAGTCTTGGTTTGGATTCCTTTTTAGCTAATAGATACTTTAAAGCTGCATGGTCCGAATACACTACTACTCTAGTACCAAGTAAATAAGCTCAGAATTTATCCAGAGCAAAAACAATAGCAAGAAGCTCTTTCTCAGTAGTAGTATAGTTGGACTGGGCAGTGTCTAAAGTCTTAGACGCATAAGCAATAACGAAAGGATCCTTACCTTCACGCTGAGCCAGCGCTGCTCCTACTGCATGGTTGGAAGCATCGCACATGATTTCAAATGGCTGGCTCCAGTCTGGTCCTCTCACAATTGGAGCTTGAGTCATAGCAGTCTTCAGCTTATCAAACGCTTGTTTGCAATCCTCACTGAACTCGAACTCAATATCCTTCTGCAGTAATCTGGATAAGGGAAGTGCGACCTTACTAAAGTCCTTAATAAATCTCCTGTAAAAACCTGCATGGCCAAGGAACGAACGGACTTCCCTCACAGAAGAGAAGTAAGGTAAAGTAGAAATAACATTCACATTTGCTGGGTCTACAGAAATGCCATTATTAGATACCACATGTCCTAATACAATTCCTTGTTTTACCATAAAGTGACATTTTTCAAAATTTAATACAAGGTTTGTATTAACACATCTATCTAATACTCTACATAATCCATCTAAGCAAAGGCTAAAAGAATCACCATAAACGCTAAAATCGTCCATAAAAACTTCCATACAGTCCTCAATAAGATCAGAGAAAAGACTCATCATGCACCTTTGGAAAGTAGCTGGTGCATTGCACAAGCCAAAGGGCATTCTCTTGTAAGCATAAGTCCCAAAAGGACATGTAAAAGTAGTCTTTTCCTGATCCTCAGAAGCTATATGAATCTGGAAATAACCTGTGTAACCATCTAAAAAGCAATAATGTGATTTACCTGACAGGCGATCCAGCATTTGATCAATGAATGGAAGTGGGTAGTGATCCTTACGGGTAGCTTGGTTGAGACGCCTGTAATCAATGCAGACTCTCCAAGCATTCTGAACTCTAGTTGCTATGAGCTCTCCATGCTCATTCTTCACTGTAGTGACTCCAGACTTCTTGGGCACCACTTGTATTGGGCTTACCCATTCACTGTCTAAAATGGGATATATGATACCGGCTTCCAATAGTCTGGTCACTTCCTTTTTGACAACTTCCAAGATGGTGGGATTCAATCTTCTTTGGGGTTGACGGACAGGTCTTGCTCCCTCTTCTAAAAATATTCTGTGCTCACATACTTGAGGGTTGATGCCTACTATGTCTACCAAGCTCCACCCAATTGCCTTCTTATGCTTCTTCAGCACATCAAGTAACTGCTCTTCTTGTTGAGAAGTAAGTTCCCTTGCAATGATACCTGGAAACCTCTGCTCATCTTCAAGATAAGCATATTTGAGATGTGGAGGGAGGGGTTTCAATTCTAAGTTTTGATCATGGGCAGGCTCTGGATTATCTGGAGCTTGTGAAAATGACGAAGTGCCCTCATTGTCAGTTAAGAGGGTCCCCATACTTGGACCTTGTCCAGTGTGCCTCTCTTCTAACTCTTCCTTATGAACTTCAGCTACACTTTCATCTATGACATCACACTGAAAGATAGAACGATCTTCTGGAGGGTTGTCAATGACTCCATTCAGATTGAAGATTACTATGCGGCCATCTATTTCAAAGGAATATGTTCCTGAAAAAGGCATCCAATTTGAATTTTGATGTCTTCAGGAATGGTCTTCCAAGTAGGATTGATGATGGCTTATCTGAATCATTATGGGGCATCTCCAAGATATAAAAATTAGTAGGGAATGTAAGCCCTTTAATGTTCACCAAAACATCTTCAGTAACTCCAGCCACTGTAATAATGCTTTTATCTGCTAACACAAAATGAGCTGCCAACCTTTTTAAGGGAGGGAGCCTCAAAATATCGTATATAGACAAAGGCATTATACTGACACATGCTCCCAAATCACACGTGCAATCATAAATTACTACACCACCAATAGTACAGCTAACTATACAAGGACCTGGATCACTACATTTTTCAGGTAATCTTCCCATTAAAGCAGATATAGAACTACCTAAAGGAATAGTTTCTAATTCATTAATTTTGTCTTTATGGATACATAAGTCTTTTAGAAACTTTGCATATTTAGGTACCTGCTGAATAACATCAAAAAGAGGAACAGTTACCTCAACCTTTTTGAATATTTCTACTATTTTGGGGTCGGGTTCCAGCTACTTCCTGGGCTTCTTTGCAAGTTGTGGAAATGGAATAGGAGTAGCGTTTTCTGTGGTGTTTGTGCCTTTTGGTGCTTCCTCCTGTGGTTGAGCTATTTCTTCTTCAGCTATGTCCTGTATGTCCTCTTCCTCTTCAACATCTTCTATTTCTACTACCTCTTCAGCTGAGGTGTGTTCTGGTGGGCTTGGTTCCTCCTGATTCCTCTCCTGCAGTGTGGTTCCAGACCTTAGGGTGATGGCATTAATGCCTCCCTTTGGATTGGGTAATGCTTGAGAGGGGATTCCAGTGGAGCTTGAAGGTTGGTTACTGGAATTTTGCGTTGATCCAATCTGTGACATAAGAGCTTGCAAAGTAGAGGTGAGACCATTCAGACTGGCATTAATACTATTCATGATGTTATTTTCCAAGGTCTGTTGTCTTTGCTCAAAAGATTGTAGTAGCTCTTCATTAGGAGATAAAGAAGAATGAGTAAATTGAGAGGTCTGCTGTTGATTGTTCTGTGGTCCTTGGTTTTACCTCAGGTGAGGTGCTCTGTAAGGTTGATTCTGCTGCCTGTTGTTGTTATTATTCCATCTCTGATTTCCCTGATTATCTCTGCCTCCTCTGTTATTATTGTCCCTCCAATTCTGGTTAGAATTGTCCTGACATCCATGGTTATTAATTCCACTTTGATTGTACCCTTGGTTGGGGCGGTCATAGAAGTTATGAGTGGATGCCACCATGTTGTCTTCTTGTTGGAGCTGCGGGCATTCATCAGTGTAATGGCTATAATCAGCACAGATTCCGCAAACTCTTTGCGGGACCAGTTGTTGGTTTTGCTGTGGTGGAGGAGGTTGAGCTTGCTGAGCTTGTTGTTGATTTAATTGCATCTGCTTCAGCAAGTTGGTCATCTCACATATACTCTGAGCTAGAGCCGCAGTCTCTCTGCTAGAGGATACTTCTACAACGGCTTTTGAACGGCCTTGCTTTTGTCTGTGGTTCCTAGTAGATTCAGCTAAATCACTGATCAATTGCCAAGCCTCTTCAGTGGTCTTGTACTTCTTCATAGACCCATTGCTAGCACTTTCCAATGTGGTCTTATCTTGGGGCCTCATGCCCTGTGTGATATAGCTAAGTAACACTATTTTGTCAATCATGTGGTGGGGGCATGCTTCCAGAAGATTATTGAAGCGCTCCTAGTATTCAAAGAGAGTCTCATTGTCATCCTGAACAATTGTGGAAATATCCTTCCTCAGTTTATCAGTAACTTCAGATGGAAAGAATTTCTCCAAAAACTCCTTTCTGAGTGTATCCCAGTTGGATACATTTGCTAGAGGTTGAGTGTAGTACCACTCTCTTGCTTTTCCCTCAAGAGAAAACGGGAAAGCTTTAAGCAAAATTGAAGTTTCATCAGTACCATCACGCCTGACAGTAGAACAGGCTGCCTGGAAATCTCTCAAGTGCTTGATAGGTTCTTGAGCAGGTAGGCCATGAAACTTGGGCATCAAATTTAGCAGTGCGGTCTTTATTTAAAAATCTGTAGCTACTGCTGGATGATGCGCTTGAAATGGTTGCATTGTAAAATCAGGGGCTCCTTCCTCCTGGATGGTAACTCTCCTAGCTGCCATGTCTTCTGCACGTAAAACAACCGAATCAGTAAACGGGGGCTGGTTTCTTCCTCAAGTTCACTTTCAGATCCGCCCTCAGAGCGGACTAACCGACGCTGTTCTCGCCTTATTTGTGAAATAGTGCTTTCAATTTCAGGATCGAATATTAGCAAGCGCGGATCAAGAAGTGAACGCGTCATTTGACGAAAGAAACATGCAGCTCATAGTAGAAAAATAAAATAAAATGCAAATAAATAAATTATAATTAATAACTTTAGCACTCTATTGCAACGCCCCGGCAACGGCGCCAAAAATTGATGATGCACAGAAGTTGGTGAATTAAAAATTATTAAAATAGTTACGTTGCAAGTATAGTTCTTAACTCACCGACAATCTACCTATCAATTTAGAAATATGTCACAGAGAGTTTAAATTAAAAATTACTGGGAGTTTAAGTCCCAGGTCGTCTCCCAACGAGTTGCAGAAAAGTGTACTATTTTATTAATCAGATGTTCTAAGAAGTTGAGTTAAGTAGGTGGAAAATTAAATTGAGAAAATTCAAATAATATGAATAAAAGCCTTGACTGGGAGTCGATTAGTTGGAATCTCTATTATTGATGGGATGATTTCAAGATTAATTTATAATTAATGGTTGTTCTGTTTAGTTATCCTTTACTAGGTAAAGGAAAGTCAAACAAGTTGGAATGCTAGATCTGTTCACGAGTTGCAACCCACTTAGTTCAAAGGGATTGGTGTTAGTGATTAGATAACAATCCAACAGTTAACCCAATTACAAATTTTCTTTCAATCCTTCCAACTCAAGAGTTCCTTTCAATCAACTCCCCATCAAGTGAGGAAACTACTCACTCATTGTAAATAATAAATCCATAACACATGAAAGGGAATTAAAAGAATACATGATTATTGGAATGGAAAACAAATTAAAATGGAAGAAATAATCCTTGTACTAAATAATCATGAAAGTATTCAAATGACAAAATTGAACAAAGCAAAGAACATGGAAGAATAAAACCAAGTTAAGAGAACGAACTAGAATGACGAAGTCTTGATGAGGAAATAATTCTTCTCAATGTTCCAATGCTAAAACCAATTGAAAATTAAAATTCTTAAACCTAGAGAAAGAAACCTAAAGGAGTAAAACTAGATCTAAAACTGAAAATTGTGTAGAATCCATGTTGTCTTTTGTTTATGCATATTCTCTGGCTCTAGTCTGCTGTTCCGGGCCGAAAACTGGGTCGAAATAAGGTCCAAAATCGCCCCCAGCGAATTCTGCAGATTATGCAGATCGCACATGTCACGCGATCGCGTCATCCATGCGGACGCGTCATTCGCATTTTTCCTTGCCACGCTTTCGCGTCGTCCACGCTACCGCGTCGCTTTAGCTTTTCCAATCCGCGCGGCCGCGTGAGCCATGCGGCCGCGTCACTTCTCGCTGGTTATCTCCTCAAATTCTTGTGTTCCTTCCATTTTTGCTAGCTTCCTTTCCAATCTCCAACTCGTTCATGCCCTATAAAGTCTGAAACACTCAACACACAGATCACGACATCGAATGGGATAAAGGAGAATTAAAATTACATAATTAAAGTCTCTAGGAAGCAGTTTTCAAACATGTTATAAATTCAGGAAGGAATTATAATTTCATGCTAATTTAATGAATAAGTGGGTAAGGATCATGATAAAACCACACAATTAAACACAATATAAACCATAAAATAGTAGTTTATCAGAGCTCAATGGAAAATTGACTCAAGAGGCAAGCCGGTTCAACTATGAAGGCATGACCTCAAACCAGTGGCTAGGGGATGGCTAGAGTTCATTCAACGCTCAATCATTCCTACTAGTAACCGGTCTGAAGTTACTATAGACGGGGCCATCATGATCCATAGTATCATGATTGAGAGGAGGTAGAAGTTCATGAGATTATACCTCAAGAACTTTACAAGGTAGCTGACAAGTCCTCCACTTGGGCAAGGTTAGTCTTTCCTCACCTCATATGCCACCTCTGTAATTCGGCTGGAATTGACATAGAGGGAGATATCCTCATTGAAGAGGATAAGCCCATCACTAAGAAAAGGATGGAGCAAACAAGAGATCATGGACCTCAACATAAGCATGAGGAGATTCCTCACCATGAAATCCCTGAGATGTCTCAGGGGATGCACTTTCCTCCACAGAATTATTGGGAACAAATCAACACTTCCCTAGGAGAATTAAGTTCCAACATGGGACAACTAAGGGTGGAGCATCAAGAGCACTCCATCATCCTCCATGAAATTAGAGAAGATCAAAGAGCTATGAGGGAGGAGCACGAAAGACAAGGAAGAGACATAGAGGAGCTCAAGAGCACCATTGGTTCTTCAAGGAGAGGAAGACGCCACCCTCACTAAGGTGGACTCATTCTTAATCTCCTTGTCTATTTATTTCCTGTTTTTCGATTTCTGAGCTTTATGTTTATTTATATTTGTGTCTTATTACATGATCATTAGTGTCTAAGTATCTATGCCTTAAAGTTATGAATATGAATCCATCACCTCTCTTAAATGAAAACTGTTTTAATCACAAAAGAACAAGAAGTACATGGTTTCGAATTCATCCTTGAAACTACTTTAATTATTTTGATGTGGTGACAATGCTTTTTGTTTTCTGAATGAATGCTTGAACAGTGCATATGTCTTTTGAAGTTGTTGTTTATGAATGTTAAATATGTTGGCTCTTGAAAGAATGATGAAAAGGAGACATGTTATTTGATAATCTGAAAAATCATAAAAATGATTCTTGAAGCAAGAAAAAGCAGTGAATACAAAAGCTTGCGAAAAAAAAAATAATAGCGAAAAAAAAGAAAGAAAGAAAAAGAAAAAGCAAGCAGAAAAAGCCAAAAGCTCTTTAAACCAAAAGGCAAGAGCAAAAAGCCAATAGCCCTTAAAACCAAAAGGCAAGGGTAAATAAAAAGGATCCAAGGCTTTGAGCATCAGTGGATAGGAGGGCCTAAAGGAATAAAATCCTGGCCTAAGCGGCTAAACTAAGCTGTCCCTAACCATGTGCTTGTGGCGTGAAAGTGTCAAGTGAAAACTTGAGACTGAGCGGTTAAAGTCAAGATCCAAAGCAAAAAAAGAGTGTGCTTAAGAACCCTGGACACCTCTAATTGGAAACTATAGCAAAGTTGAGTCACAATCTGAAAAGGTTCACCCAGTTATGTGTCTGTGGCATTTATGTATCCGGTGGTAATACTGGAAAACAAAGTGCTTAGGGCCACGGCCAAGACTCATAAAGTAGCTGTGTTCAAGAATCAACATACTGAACTAGGAGAATCAATAACACTATCTGAATTCTAAGTTCCTATAGATGCCAATCATTCTGAACTTCAATGGATAAAGTGAGATGCCAAAACTATTCAAGAGGCAAAAAGCTACAAGTCCCGCTCATCTGATTGGAGCTAAGTTTCATTGATATTTTGGAATTTATAGTATATTCTCTTCTTTTTATCCTATTTGATTTTCAGTTGCTTGGGGACAAGCAACAATTTAAGTTTGGTGTTGTGATGGGCGGATAATTTAGACGCTTTTTGGCATTGTTTTTACATAGTTTTTAGTATGATTTAGTTAGTTTTTAGTATATTTTTATTAGTTTTTAATTAAAATTCACATTTCTGGACTTTACTATGAGTTTGTGTGTTTTTCTGTGATTTCAGGTATTTTCTGGCTGAAATTGAGGGACTTGAGCAAAAATCAGATTTAGAGGTTGAAGAAGGACTGCAGATGCTGTTGGATTCTGACCTCCCTGCACTCAAAGTGGATTTTCTGGAGCTACAGAACTTTAAATGGAGCGCTCTCAATTGATTTGGAAAGTAGACATCCAGGGCTTTCCAGAAATATATAATAGTGCATACTTTGAATAAGGATAAATGACGTAAACTGGCGTTCAACACCAGTTCCATGCTGCATTCTGGAGTCAAACGCCAGAAACAGGTTGCAAAGTGGAGTTCAACGCCAGAAACAGGCTACAAACTGGCGTTCAACTCCAAGAAAGACCTCTACACGTGTAAAGCTAAATGCTCAGCCCAAGCACACACCAAGTGGGCCCCAGAAGTGGATTTCTGCATCATTTACTCAATTCTGCAAACCCTAGTAACTAGTTTAGTATAAATAAGACTTTTTACTATTATGTTTACATCTTTTGGAACATCTTTGGATCATCTTTGATCAGTTTTATGATATCTTAGACTTTTATGGGGGCTGGCCATTCAGCCATGCTTGGACCATTATCACTTATGTATTTTCAAACGGTAGAGTTTCTACACACCATAGATTAAGGTGTGGAGCTCTGTTGTTTCTCATGAATTAATGCAAAGTATTATTATTTTTCTATTCAATTCAAGCTTATTCCTTCTCTAAGATATCCATTCGCACCCAAGAACATGATGAATGTGATGATTATGTGACGTTCATCATCATTCTCAATTATGAACGCGTGCCTGACAAACACTTCTGTTCTACATGCAAACAAGCTAAAATGAGTATCTCTTAGATATTTAATACAGGGGACCGAGTCCGAGATATTAGAATCTCCGTGGTATAAGTTAGAACCCATGGACGGCCATTCTTGAGATCCGAAAAGTCTAAACCTTGTCTGTGGTATTCCGAGTAGGATCTGGGAAGGGATGGCTGTGACGAGCTTCAAACTCGCGAGTGCTAGGCATAGTGACAGACGCAAAAGGATAGTAAATCCTAATCCAGTATGATCGAGAACCGACAGATGATTAGCCATGCAGTGACAGCGCATTGGACCATTTTCACAGAGATGATGGGATGTAGCCATTGACAACGATGATACCCTACATAAAGCTTGCCATGGAAAGGAGTAGGAATGGTTGGATGAAGACAGCAGGAAAGCAGAGGTTCAGAGGAACGAAAGCATCTCTACACGGTTATCTGAAACTCTCACCAATGAATTACATAAGTATCTCTATCCTAATTTAATTATCTTTTAGTATACTATAATCTCTTAATAGATTTGAATCCGCCTGACTGAGATTTACAAGGTGACCATAGCTTGCTTCAAGCCGACAATCTCCGTGGGATCGACCCTTACTCACGTAAGGTTTATTACTTGGATGACCCAGTGCACTTGCTGCTCAGTTATGCGAAGTTGTGACAAAGAATTAAGATTATGAACGTGTGTATAAAGTTTTCAGCGCCGTTACCAAGGAATGGAACCGTCACGATTTCTGTGCACCACTTACTCACGTAAGGTATTACTTGGACGACCCAGTGCACTTGCTGGTTAGTTGTGCAGAGTTGTGAAAAGTGTGAATCACAATTTCGTGCACCAACTACATAGTCCAACTTTGCTTGAGTTGCTATATCATACTCCATTCTGTCCAAGTTCCTATGCTCTCCAATTGTATGATATATATTCTTCCATTGGTAGAGATTTTGGGTGTATTCCCCATACTTGGCCTGTCGTAGGGACAATCTATTAAATGATTCTTGAAAGTTTGCTGATTGTTCCCTTTGCCCCTCAAGAATTCTTGCTTGAAACTCTCTCTGTTGATCCAACATCTTGAGCTGGAAGTTTTCTTGCTTCTCCATCATTTGCTGCTGCCAATGCTCTTGTTGCTCTCGATCCTTCAAATACTGCTCTTGTTGCCTGAAGTATTGCTCCTGTTGTTGCTCTTGTGCTCTCATGTATTGTTGAGACATTTCTTCAATGGCTCTTTGCATTTGGCTCAGGTCCATTGCACCAGAAGCTTGTTCCCCCTCCGCTTGTGGTCTCCTCCTTCTTCCTTGGGATCTTCTTTCCTCTTGATTGTCAGTGTCAGTGACACCTTCCATACTTTGCTTGGTAACCCCTCTGCTTTTTTTTACCTTCTCAGTATTTTTATCCTCAAAGAGTACTCCTGCTCTTTTGCACAGCCTCAGAATAGTGCTTGGGTGACCAAGTCTAATTGATTTACCAGTATCCTCAGCTATTTCTTGAATGCTATCTGCGATGAGCTGTTGGACATTGACTTCTCCCCCCTAAGTATGCAATATGTCAGAATTGCTCTCTTTATTGTGACCTCAGATGTGTTTGCAGTGGGGAGTATGGATCTTCTCACTATCTCGTACCAACCTTTGACTTCAGATATGAGATCCATTCTCTTCAAGTAGCTTGGATTTCCTTCTGAGTCTCTTTCCTAGTCTTTGCCTTCAAAGCATAAACCACTTAGTATCTCATCAGGATCACTTTTACCCTGTATTCTGTCATCAAAGCTGGGTTCTCCATAGGTTATCACCCTTATCTGCAAGACTCTCAAAATGGATGATGGGCTGAAATCTACCTCAACTCCCCTAACATAACTCTTATAGGGAGGGCTGTCCTTGCTTGACCTCACAGCATTTGCATAAAACTCCCTTATCATGACTGCACTGATGTCTGTGAGAGGTTCACACAAAAGTTCCCATCTCCTCTCTGCTCTATTCTTCTCATGATGGGATATTCTCCATCTTTCAATTTGAACCCCATATCTGGAATGACCTTCTTTGATTCTATTAGCCCATAATACCTTGATTCATGAAATTGAGACTTAAATCTCTTGGTATCATAGGTTGGTGGTTTGGCTACAGCTGGTTCCTTTCTTTTCCTTCTTCTAGAACTTGATGAAGCCATGAATTAGGAAGGAAAAAAGGGAGAAGAAAAAAATAGGCCTTGGTTAGGGCATGTGTATGATGGAAGGAATAGGATGTAAGGTGCTGTGTGGTGTCTTTGGATGAGAGCAGGCTGCTGTAACGTGTTTGGGAGGAGTTTATGAATGAAACAAGGGTAAATAGATGGGGGTCTTATATGGAGAAAGCAAGGATATGCGAGCACCGAAAGTGTCACTGCCAATTTATAGCCAAGGCATGAAACAAAGCAAAAAGTTGGAGGCTTCGGTTGAGTAGCAAGGAAAGGTGAGGACTGAGCAAAGCATTGTTGAAAGTTCATGGAATGGATGGCTTGCATGTAGAGATGGATGAAGACAAGGATTACTCCCTCATTGGTCATGTGGTTCGGCCACCTAGGTGTTAAACCATGCAGATTTTGTTTCCAGGAGAGCAACTTTCCTAAGCACATGTGACTCCCCTTTCCTTCTTATGATAACCGTACATGCATTCCTTTTGTCCTTTTCTTCAAATTTCACCATTTCTATCCACATGAACCAAACAAATAGTGAGCTTAAACTTTAAAATTCATATGGTGGTTGTGTAATATATATATAAAAAGAAAATGTTGCTATGTGTTCCTTATTTATGAATTACCAACCATGCCCCTTAGAAATCGAACAAAATTTTGGTGGACACCAAACTTGTTTTCTTTTAAGTGATCTATATAAAATCCAATGAATATCTATCATAATCAGTATATTCATTGTAAGGAACATTTTATTTGCTACCATGCTACCATAAACTCATAAAATGATGCAATGTATGCATGGACGGATCCAGAAATGTTATCGTGGGGGGGGGGGAGGAAAATAACATATATAATATTAAAAAAATATGTAAATATTTAAGATGCATTACAAAAATATACCGATAAAGAATATATTTAAAGTACAAAAAAAATGTGTACTTTTACTAACGAAGTGGTACACGTCGATTCTTCATATCATAAAATTCATCGATAATAGAATCGGTGTCAAATCTTTTAGCAATCTTCTTCTCAATATAAATCAAAAGACATTTAGCAAGAAATTCATCTTCCATTTTGTTTCTGAGTCTATTCTTCACAATATTCATAGCTGAAAAAGATCTCTTAGTTGTAGTAGTTGAAACAGGGAGAGTTAATACCAACCGAATCAAACGATCAATCGAAGGATATATTAAAGACTTTCCTGTCTTCGTTAATCCTTGACATAACTCCGAAATTGTGCACAAGTTAGTTAACTCAACATGATTAGGAACATCAAGTTTATAATGCTGAGCTTGCATTCTAATGTGAAATTTCTCTTGGTCACTGAAGTCGCCTGGATAAAACCATTCTACTAATTTACATACTTTGTTGACACTGAAGAGCTTATAATTTTCTCTGGGATCTAAAGTTGAACTTAAAGTAAGCAATTCCATCATATATCATTGAATCTTCCATTAATCTCTTGCAACTGTGTATCAATTATAGCCAGAAATAAATTAACACGGTAATGATGCTCCACTGAAATTTGGTCAACAATTTTGCGAGTTCAGCCTCTTCTAGGAATATGCATTGCATTCATATCAGGAACTTCAACCTCATATTTCTCACAAAATAATATAACTTCTTTTATGAAAGCTTCCCAACTTGATTCTCTCATTCGTTGGATCAAAGTCTTGGTAGTAGAAACCAGAGTTAAAGCATTCAATATGTCTTGATTTTTTCGTTGCAAAGCTTGACAAAGATCATTACTAACTTCCAAAATATTTCTAATCAAATGCAAAACAAAGACAAATTCAAAGGATGTGATAGCATTATAAGTAGCACTAGCATCACCACGAGTGGAAAAATTACCTTCTTCACTGCTTTTTTCAACAACTTCACAAGTAGCATCAAACATGCATAGCAAGCTACGTACAGAATTCAAATGAGACCCCCATCTTGTATCTCCAGCTCTTTGCAAAGTACCAATTTGATTAAGTCCACTACCTGTCACAATTTGATCATTGGCAATTAAGTTTGCAACATTATTTGCTTGAGCAACCCTTAACTGATCATGATGTTTAAGAGAAACAGTCACAACATTCACAATTAGGGTAAGTTTTTAAAAGAATTGATGAACAAAACAAACTTCTTTGGCTGTAGAAACAAGTGCTAATTGTAATCGATGAGCAAGACAATGAATGTAATAAGCAAAAGGCAATCTTTCAAAAATAGACCTTGCAATCCATTTCATTCACCACGCATATTACTAGCTCCATCATACCCTTATCCCCTAAGATTTTGAACATCAAGATTATGATGAGAAAGAACTAATGAAATTTCTGTTTTCAATGTCAAAGAACACGTATCAAAAACATGTATAAGATCAAAAAATCTTTCTTGAACACAAACATGCTTGTCTACAAATCTCAAAACCACAGACATTTGTTCTCGCTTTGACTCATCTCTTGCTTCATCAATAATTATACAAAATTTAGAATCACTAATTTCTTCTCGAATTGTTGCACGCACTTTTCTAGCAAAGATATGCAATATATCTTTTTGGACACCGGGAGATATATGTTGAGCATTTCCAGGAGTATTTTCAAGGACAACATTATTAACATTATGATTACATGAAGCTAAAAGCTTAATTAACTCAATAAAATTTTCCCTATTCAAAGATCCAGGACTTTCATCGTCGCCTCTAAATGCACATGCTTGAATTGCAAGCCATCGAACAGCATCAATAGATGTCTTCAACCTTAAGCAGTTATTTGCAATAGTTTCATCACTATGCCTATCAAGAACTTTGTCTATATGCTTAGAATGAGCCATTAAATCATCACAATATATCACACATAAATTATGGGAAGAATTAGGAATAGAACCCTCATGACATATAAATGCACAATTCACTCCATTGTTTACTTTCTTCCAATTACTAAATCCTAACTCTGAAAATGCATTTTTCCATCATTGCGAGCACCATAATGTTTACTAAACAAGTAGAAAGGCAAACAATAAGTAGCATCTTTTCCTGGTGAATATTTTAACCAACATGGAAATTTATTAAACCAAGAAGATTGAAAATATCGACGGTGATTGTCATTACCAGAAGCTGGATAACTAATATTTGTTAGTTGGTATAGCCCTGGCTCTACGAATCTTATCACATTCATTGACATTATACTGCCAAATTGGATGTCGCTTTCCTGGATCCCTTTCTGGTAAACAGATATCAACATCTCTTTCTAATCTTGGAACTTTGGCTTCATGTTGATGTGTATTTTGAGTAAGATTAGAGAGTTCACTTACTTGAACTTCTTGTGATATAAGATTAGAGGGTTGACTTGTTTGAACTCCAACATTATCAGCATCTTTTCTCTTAAAAATTGCATCAATTTTACTTTGCTTTTTCATCATAAAATGTTCTAGTTTCTTTTTACCTGAAAAAAAAATTCAAATAATTATATACTCACATGAATAAATAAAGTCTAAATATTTTTTATTAATTAAACATCAATAAAAAATTAATAATATTTTTTTACTAAATCACTATCAATTTTACTAAAAATAAAAAATAAAAAAACTACTAGACAAATTAATAATATGCACAGTCACACAGTACATAGAGATATATCAATAAGAACAATAAAATCTGCATAGTAACTGTTTAAGATATATAATAAGAAATTTAAAATTTAAAATATATAATAAAATGTACCTTGTATGTAGTTGTACTGTTGTGAGACAGTGGTCAGTGACTCAGTGAAGTAGAGGGCATCATGGGTGGTTATGGGCTATGGCTTCAATTTCAAAAGGAATCCTAAACGTCAAAAGCCAAAAGGAATAAATGAAGAAAAGTAACCTAGTGTTTCTGTTTAGCCAATTTAGGGATTTAAAAAAATTTCAAAAATTATTATATTTTATGGGTTGGGCTTCTTAAACTTTACTACTAATTTTTTTTTGTAAAAAGTTGGGGGGCCCAGGCCTCCACTTGCCCCCCATGTATCCGTCCCTGAATGTATGGTTTATCTATTCATGAATTTGAGCATTTGAGTAAAAATTACTTTCTTGATATTCATAGCACATACAGACACAAAACTTAAGGTTTGGCTATATACTTAAACAAAATGAATGAGTATATATCCCATAATGGTTCTATGATCAATTATGCATGAAAAGCTATTTTCAAGTGCCGTTAGGCACACCAAACTTAGGAGTCAAACATATGCTTCAAAATGGTGTGTGCAGTTATCAAATCCACTCATGAGAGCTCAAACTTATGCTAGAAAAACCATTAGTTATTGAAATTAAAGAAAAAACAAGAATATTAAATCATGGGCTGCCTCCCATGGAGCGCTCTTTTATTGTCACTAGCTTGACATTGGTCCCTTGTTAGGGTGGTTGATGATTGTAGTGCCTCATTTTTTCTCCTCTCACTGTGAGCTTTCTTCCTGTGCGCTGATGGTCAATCTCCACATGCTCTAGTGAGAGTATCTTGTTGACGGTGTAGTAATCATCAGTTTGTGGATCTGTCTCCAACTGTTGATAGATCAATCTTACTCTGTCCCCTTTTGAGAATCCTTCAGTTGGTATCCTTTTGTTCTTCCACCCTTTTAGAATCCTTTTCTTACTCTTCTTTCCTTTCTTCAATTGTCCTTCTTTCCTTGCAGCAGGTTTTATGTGAGGGACCTCCTTCTCAATAATCAAATCTTTAATCCCTTCTTGCCTTCTCTTCTCAGCCTTCACATGTTCCTTTCCCTCTTTTTCTTCTCCACTGTCCATCTCTTGCTTTGCAGATGAGCTGATGAGCGCTTCATTGGGTTTTTCCTTCCACTGTAACTCTTCTTCTTTAACTCTCATGCAGCTTTTCTCTTCAATAGTATGTTGTACTTCCTGGAAGACATTTAAAGTGATTTTCTCATCATTTACCCTCAAAGTCATTTCTCCTTATTCCATATCAATGATGGCCCTTGCTGTAGACAGGAAAGGTCTTCCCAATATCATAGAGTCATTCCCCTCTTCTCCTAAGTCCAGGATTACAAAGTCTACTGAAAATATAAATTTCCCTACTCTGACCAAGAGATTTTCAATCACCCCCTTGGGAATCACCAGGGATCTATCTACTAGCTCCAATGACATCTGTGTAGGCTTCACTTCTTCTATACATAGCCTTCTCATCAGAGACATAGGCATCAGGTTGATACTGGATCTTAAATCACACAGTGCCTTATCAATGATTATGTCACCAATGGTACAAGGTAAGAAGAAGCTCCCAGGGTCTTTGAGCTTTGATGGAATGCCTTCTTGGATCACTGCACTACATTCCTGGGTTAGGATTACAGTCTCCTTCTCATTCCAGCTCCTTTTCTTGTTGATGAGCTCTTTGAGGAATTTTGCATATAGAGGCATTTGTTCTAGAGCTTCAACAAGTGGAATGTTGATTTCCAGCTTCTTAAAAACTTCTAGGAACTTGGGGAACTGTTTGTCTTTAAGTTCTCTGTTGAACCTTTGAGGATATGGTAAAGGAGGGATGTGAGTCTTCACCATTGTCCTCTGTTCTTGTGACTGTTCCTCCTTGACTTCCTTTTCGTTCCTTAAAGCTTGTGATTATTCCTCTTTCTCCTTGAGCTTCTCTTGGTTCTTTTCTTCAATTGTCACTTGCTCTTTACTGCTGGTCTTGTCATCCTCTGTTGGCTTCTTGATGGCTTCTTTGTCATTTACCAAGGTTCTTCCACTCCTTAATTGGATTGCTTTGCATTCTTCTTTGGGATTGGGAATGGTGTCACTTGGTAGTGCATTAGGTGCTCCTTCAGCCACTGCTTGCTTGGACAACTAGCCAATCTGCCTTTCCAAATTCCTCATTGAAGCTTCATGGTTCTTGTTGGCTAATTCTTAATGCTTGATCATCTTCTCCATCAATATCTCCAAGTTGGAGATCCTTTGAGATTCTTGGGGTGGTTGTGGTTGATTATGGGATGTTGAGGGTGAATGATAGTTGTTTTGGTTAGTGGATGGGTTATTGGATGGATAGTAGTTGGATTGGGGTTGATTGTTTTGTGGTTTTCTATATTGGTTTTGGTTAGTGCTTTGATGGTTTTGATGGTTTGTGTTTCTGAAGTTATTTTGGTTTGATTTTCTTTGCCAAGGTGGCTAGTTTTGGTTTTCTCCCCATTTTAGATTGGGGTGGTTTCTCCAGGATGAGTTGTAAGTGTCTCCATGGAAGTTAGTTGATCCAGAACCTTGATTATTGGTGCACGAAATTGTAAATCACACTTTTCACAACTCGTGCCACTAACCAGCAAGTGCACTGGGTCATCCAAGTAATACCTTATGTGAGTAAGGGTCGATCCCACGGAGATTGTCGGCTTGAAGCAAGCTATGGTTATTTTGTAACTCTTAGTCAAGAAATTAGTAATGATTCTTAGTTTTAATTACAAAAAGTAAAAGAACATGAAATAAATACTTGTTATGCAGTAATGGAGAACATGTTAAGGTTTTGGAGATGCTCTGTCTTCTGAATCTCTGCTTCCTACTGTCTTCTTCTTCACGCACGCAAAGCTCCTTCCATGGCAAGCTGTATGTTGGTGGATCACCGTTGTCAATGGCTACCATCCGTCCTCTTAGTGAAAATGGTCCAAATGCACTGTCACCGCACGGCTAATCATCTGTCGGTTCTCACTCATGTTGGAATAGGATCCATTGATCCTTTTGTGTCTGTCACTACGCCCAACACTCACGAGTTTGAAGCTTGTCACAGTCATTCCATCCCAGATCCTACTCGGAATACCACAGACAAGGTTTAGACTTTCCGGATCTCAAGAATAGCCGCCAATAATTCTAGCCTATACCACGAAGGTTCTAATATTAGATTAGAAACCCAAGAGATATGCACTCAAGCTATTACAGATAGAACGGAGGTGGTTGTCAGGCACACGTTCATAGGTGAGAATGATGATGAGTGTCACGGATCATCACATTCATCAGGTTGAAGGACGAGTAAATATCTTAGAATAGAAACAACGTGATTGAATGGAAAGCAGTAGTAATTGCATTAATCCATTGAAACACAGCAGAGCTCCTCACCCCCAACCATGGAGTTTAGAGACTCATGCCACAGAAAATACAAGTTCTAATGTAAAATGTTATGAGGTACAAAATGAATCTCTAAAAGTGGTTTTTATAATGAACCAGTAACCTAGGTTTACAGAAAATGAGTAAGCTAAGATAGATAGTGCAGAAATCCACTTTCGGAGCATACTTGGTGTGTGCTTGGGCTGAGCATTGAAGCTTTCACATGTAGAGACTTTTCTTAGAGTTAAACGCCAGCTTTGGTGCCAGTTTGGGCGTTTAACTCCAGCTTTTATGCCAGTTCTGGCGTTTAACGCCAGAAAAAGGGTAGAAAGTTGGCGTTTAAACGCCAGTTTACATTATCAAAACTCGAGCCAAGTATGGACTATTATATATTGATGAAAAGCCGAGGATGTATACTTTCCAACGTAATTGAGAGAGCGCCAATTGGGCTTCTGTAGCTCCAGAAAAGCCACTTCGAGTGCAGGGAGGTCAGAATCCAACAGCATCTGCAGTCCTTTTTCAGCCTCTGAATCAGATTTTTGCTCAGGTCCTTCAATTTCAGCCAGAAAATACGTGAAATCACAGAAAAACACACAAACTCATAGTAAATTCCAGAAATATAATTTTTATTTAAAAACTAATAAAAATATAATAAAAAGTGACTAAAATATACTAAAAATTGCCTAAAAACAATGCCAAAAAGCATATAAATTATCCGCTCATAACAACACCAAACTTAAATTATTGCTTGTCCCCAAGCAAATAAAAATAAAATAGGATAAAAAGAAGAGAATATACAATGAATTCCAAACTTATCAATGAAGATTAGCTTCAATTAGATGAGCGGGACTTGTAGCTTTTTGCTTCTGAACAGTTTTGGCATCTCATTTTATCCTTTGAAGTTCAGAACGATTGGCATCTATAGGAACTCAGAATTTAAATAGTATTATTTATTCTCCTATTTCAGTATGTTGATTCTTGAACACAGTTACTTTATGAGTCTTGGCTGTGACCCTAGGCATTTTGTTTTCCAGTATTACCACCGGATACATAAATGCCACAGACACATAACTGGGTAAACTTTTTCAGATTGTGACTCAGCTTTGCTAGAGTCCCTAATTAGAGTTGTCCAAAGCTCTTAAGCACACTCTTTTTGCTTTGGACCACGACTTTAACCGCTCAGTCTCAAGCTCTTCACTTGACACCTTCACGCCACAAGCACATAGTTAGGGACAACTTGGTTTAGCCGCTTAGGCCAAGATTTTATTCCTTTAGGTTCTCCTATCCACTGATTCTCAATGCCTTGGATCCTTTTTATTTTACCCTTGCCTTTTGGTTTAAAGGGCTATTGGCTTTTTCTGCTTGCTTTTTCTTCTTTTTTTTTTTGCAAGCATTTCACTGCTTTTTCTTGCTTCAAGAATCAATTTTATGATTTTTCAAATTATCAATAACATTTCTCCTTTTTCATAATTCTTTCAAGAGCCAACAATTTTAACATTCATAAACAACAAATTCAAAAACATGCACTGTTCAAGCATTCATTCAGAAAACAAAAAGTGTTGCCACCACATCAAAATAATTAAACAATTTTCAAGATATAATTCGAAACCATGTACTTCTTGTTCCTTTGTAATTAAAAAAATTTTTCATTTAAGATAGGTGATGGATTCATAGGACATTCATAGCTTTAAGGCATAAACTCTAAATTTTATTAATCATGAAATAAAAATAAGACTTAAAATAAACATAAAAGCAGACCAATAATAATGGAAGACAGAAAATTAAAAACATAAAAATAAATGACTCTTAAAATAGATCTCTAATAACAAAAGTTATCATAGAGTTAGGACTCAACAACCTGCATTGGGAGAGGTAAGCACTCCTTCAAGTTGTGGGACGCCTGGCTCTTCAAGGGAGAGCTTCTGGCGCTTCAGCTCCTGTAGCTCACGCCCCTGCTTCTCCTGTTCCTTAAGCAGCTTGCAAAGCATGCTATTTTGATTTTGTTGTTCCTCCTTAAGTTGATCCATAGCTTCTTGCAGCTTGGTGACAGTTGCTTCTAGGCGAGTCCAGTAGTCAATCTGAGGGATTTCTGGGAAGAACTCCTGTGCCCTCCTTTTGATAGAGTTATCTTGCACTTGTTGTCCTTCCATTGACTTTTTGGTGATTGGGTGCTCGACTGGGATGAGCTCATCTACTCCCATCTTTAATCCAGCATCTTTACATAGCAGAGAGATTAAGCTTGGGTAAGCCAATTTGGCTTCAGTGGAGTTCTTATTTGCAATTGTGTAGATCTTACAAGAAATCAGATGATGAATCTCCACTTCATTTCCCAGCATAACGCAATGAATCATCACTGCTCTTTTGACAGTGACCTCAGAGCGGTTACTATGGGCAGTATAGAACGCCCAATGAAGTCCAACCAGCCCCTAGCGACTGGTTTGAGATCTCCTCTCTTGAGTTGGTTTGGGACACCTTTTCTGTTGGTTATCCATTTAGTTCCAGGGAGGCATATGTCCTCCAGAACTTGGTCCAACCCCTTATCTACTCTCACCATTCTCCTATTAAAGGATTCTGGATCATCTTGTAGTTGAGGTAGTTTGAAGACCTCTCTTATTTTATCCAGGTGGAAGTAAATAATCCTTCCCCTGACCATAGTTCGAAAGGTATGGAAGGAGGTTCCAGTTATTCTCTGCTTATCTCTCATCCACAGATTTAAGTAGAATTCCTGAACCATATTTCTTCCAACCTTTGTCTCAGGATTGGCTAGGATTTCCCAACCACTGTTTTGAATCTATTCTTGGATCTACAGATATTCGTCTTCTTTCAGATCGAACTTAACTTCTGGGATCACTGACCTCAAACCCATTATTTTTTGATAATGGTCTGCATGTTCTTTGGTTAAGAACCTCTCTTGATTCTAAAGTGGTTTTGGATTGTTCTCTTTCTTGCCTCTTGGAGTAGTTTGATTTCTTTTAGGGGCCATGATCTTGGTGAAGTTTTGCTCAGTGATCACGAAAATACACCAAACTTAGAGGTTTTCTTGTCCTCAAGCAAAAGAAAGGAAGAGAGAAGAATAGAGGGAAGACAGATTCGAATGGTGAAGGTATGGGGATGGCCGAACGTGTATTTAAAAGTGGAGGGGTGGGGTTTCAAAAAATTTGAAAAAGATATGATAGAAAGATATGATTGGAAAAAAAAAGATGAAGCATTATATGAAAAAGATGAAATTTTAAAATTCAAAAGATATGAAAAAGATATAAAGAAGTGAAATCTTAAAAATTGTTGATGCATCTAAGAATTAAAAGAAAATATGATGAGTTGGAAAAGATTTGGAAAGGAATTGAAAAGATAAATGAGTTTTTTTTTGAAAAAGATTTGGAGAGGATTTGAAAGAAAATTGAAAAGGGATTTAGAAGATTATTAGATTTTTTAAAATTGAGTGTGATTGATGAAGATTTGTAACATGTTTATGCAGAAAATTATGAATTAAAACATGAAAGTTTGAAAAAATTTGAAGTGGAAACAAAATCTCCTCCCCCTGTCTTTTCTGGCGTTAAATGGCCAGAATGGTATCCATTCTGGATCTAAACTCCACTTGGTCAACCTTTACCAGGGCAAAGGAAAGTCAAGGGACTAATTAAATTGACTTTTGAATCCTAATTATTTCCTAAGAAAAGGTTGGAATTATTTAAGTTCAGCTCAATTAGCAAGACAACGATTATTCATTACGTTGAGTTTAATAACTGTTGAGTTACTGAATTCTTAACCAGGACCAAAAGGGGAAAAAAGTAAAATTGCTGAAATAATAAAAACGTCCTTAGATGGGAAGCAATGATAACTTAAATCAAAGAGAACAATCATAAACTGAAAATACCTTAAATATCATTAATTCAAATAACTGTCTGTAACATGAAAGAATTCATAGATCCAATTATAAAGGTAAATAGCCAACTCAGATACTGAAATAAATAAATAGAGTAAAAGGGAAGTTTAAAACAAAGAAATATAAAACCTGGATTGAGAGTCACTCTTAAAACAAGAAGAAATCCTAAATCCTAAAAGAGAGAGAGGAGAAGATCTCCCTCTCAACTAAATCTAAATCATTGAAAACTAAAATTATGCGAGCTCCCCTTGAATGGGTGCATTCCCACACTTTATAACCTCTGGTCTATGCTGTCTGTACTTGGATCTGGGCCAAAAAGGGCTTCAGAATTCGCTGGGGGCGTATTCTGTAAATTATGATACGTGGACTCTGTCACGCGTCCGCGTGGGTCACGCGGTCGCGTCATCTGGAGCTTTTCCTTTCCACGCGGTCGCGTCAGTCACGCGTCCGCGTCGTGGGTGTTCTACTCAAGGCGCGCGGTCGCGTCAGTCATGCGGCCGCGTCGCTGCTTCTTTGCTTCTGGCACGCGATCGCGTCGTCCATGCGATTGCGTGGATACATGTTTCCTTAAAGCTCCGTTTTGCCTTCTCCTTCCATTTTTGTATGTTTCCTTTTTCATCCTTTAAATCATTCAGCCTTAGGAAACCTGAAGCTACTCAACACACTAATCACGACATCGAATGGAAATAAAGGTAATTAAAAATTAATTAATTTTTTTAAAGCTTAGGAAACATGTTTTTCACAATATGACATAATAAGGAAGGGAAAGTAAAACCATGCAATTAATGTGAATAAGTAGGTGAAGAGTTGAATAAATCACTCTAATTAAGCACAAAAGAACTCATGAAATATGGGTTTATTAGGTACCCTGGTTGGCGTTAAATGCCAGAAATCTTTTATCACTGGGCATTTTTCTAAACGCCCAGGATGCTGCAACTCTGGCGTTTAACGCCCAGAATGGTACCCATTCTGGCGTTTAACGCCCAAAATACCCCTTACTGGCGTTTTCGTGGCAGTGAGCTCCTTTTCTCTACTTTATGCTCTGAATCCTTCTGTAACTCTGTAAACTCCTGCAATTGATAATTAACCTTGAAGATGATTTATTTCAAACTCATATAATTATTATTTAAATGACAAATAAACCTTGCTAATGGCTGGGTTGCCTCCCAGCAAGCGCTTCTTTATTGTCTTTAGCTGGACTTTACTGAGCTTTAGTCTAGTCTCAGCTTTGAGCATTCTTGCTCAACATTGCTTTCAAGATAATGCTTTACTCTCTGTCCATTAACAATGAACTTTTTATCAGAGTCAGTATCCGGAAGCTCTACATATCCATATGGTGACACACTTGTAATCACATATGGTCCCCTCTACCGGGATTTTAATTTCCCAGGGAATAATCTGAGCCTAGAGTTAAACAGCAGAGCCTTCTGTCCTGGCTCAAAGACTCTGGATGACAGTTTCTTGTCATGCCACCTTTTTGCTTTCTTTTTGTAAATTTTTGCATTTTCGAAAGCATTGAGTCTGAATTCTTCTAGCTCATTCAACTGGAGCAATCTTTTCTCTCTAGCTAACTTGGCATCAAGGTTTAGGAATCTGGTTGCACAGTAGGCCTTGTGTTCCAGTTTCACTGGCAGGTGACATGCTTTTCCATACACAAGCTGGTATGGAGAGGTCCCTATAGGATTTTTGAATGCAGTTCTGTATGCCCATAGAGCATCATCCAGACTCCTTGCCCAATCCTTTCTACGGGTACTTACAGTCCATTCTAGGATTTATTTTAGTTCTCTATTAGAGACTTCAGCCTGCCCATTTATCTGTGGATGATATGGAGTTGCTACCTTGTGGCTAATTCCATATCGGACCATAGCAGAGTAAAGCTATTTGTTGCAGAAGTGAGTGCCCCCATCACTAATTAGTACTCTAGAGACACTAAACCTGCTGAAGATATATATCTAGAGGAACTTCAGCACTGTCTTAGTATCATTAGTGGGTGTTGCAATCGCCTCTACCCATTTAGATACATAGTCTACTGCCACCAGAATATATGTGTTTGAGTATGATGGTGGGAAAGGCCGCATGAAGTCAATACCCAATATGTCAAACAACTCAATCTCTAAGATCCCTTGCTGAGGCATGGCGTAACCATGAGGCAAGTTACCAGCTCTCTGGCAATTGTCACAGTTACGTACAAACTCTCGGGAGTCTTTATAGATAGTAGGCCAGTAGAAGCCACATTTGAGGACCTTAGTGGCTGTTCTCTCACCTCCGAAATGTCCTCCATATTGTGATCCATGGCAGTGCCATAAGATCTTCTGCGCCTCTTCTCTAGGTATACATCTACAGATTACTCCATCTTCACATTTTTTAAATAGATATGGCTCATCCCACAAGTAGTACTTTACATCAGAAATTAATTTTTTCGTTTGCTGTCTGCTGTACTCTTTGGGTATGAATCTCACAGCTTTATAGTTTGCAATATCTACAAACCATGGTACCTCCTGAATGGCAAAGAGTTGCTCATCCAGAAAGGTCTCAGAGATCTCAGTAGGAGGGAGGGACGCCCCTACTACTGGTTCTATCCGGGACAGGTGATCAGCTACCTGGTTCTCTATCCCTTTTCTGTCTCTTATTTCTATATCAAACTCTTGCAGAAGCAACACCCATCTTATGAGCCTAGGTTTTGAATCCTGCTTTGTGAGTAGATATTTAAGAGCAGCATGGTCAGTGTACACAATCACTTTTGATCCTTCTAAATAGGATCTAAACTTGTCAATGGCATAAACCACTGCAAGCAGCTCTTTTTCTGTGGTTGTGTAATTCTGCTGTACTCTTTGTCCTAATACTGCACCAATAGCATGGCCACTGGCATCACACATTAATTCAAATGGTAATGCCCAGTCTGGTGCAGAAATGACAGGTTCTGTGACCAACTTAGCTTTCAGAGTTTCAAAAGCCTACAGACACTCCGTGTGAAAGACTAATGGTGTATCAGCAGCTAGCAGATTATTTAGAGGTTTTGCAATTTTTGAAAAATCCTTTATAAACCTCCTGTAGAATCCTGCATGTCCCAGAAAGCTTCTGATTGCCTTAACATTGGTGGGAGGTGGTAATTTTTCAATTACCTCTACCTTAGCTTGATCTACTTCTATTCATTTGTTCAAAATTTTATGCCCAAGGATAATTCCTTCAGTCACCATAAAGTGACATTTTTCCTAGTTTAAAACCAGGTTAGTCTCTTGGCATCTTTTCAGAACAAATGCTAGATGATCAAGACAAGAGTTGAATGAATCTCCAAATACTGAGAAGTCATCCATGAAGACTTCCAGAAATTTCTCTACCACATCAGAGAAGATGAAGAGCATGCACCTCTGAAAGGTAGCAGGTGCATTGCACAGACCAAAAGGCATCCTTTTGTAGGCAAATACTCCAGAGGGACATGTGAATGCTGTTTTCTCTTGATACTGAGGATCTACTGCAATTTGGTTATAGCCTGAATAGCCATCCAAAAAGCAGTAATAATAATGACCTGCTAGTCTTTCTAGCATCTGGTCTATGAATGGTAAAGGAAAATGATCCTTTCTGGTGGTTGTATTGATCCTTTTGTAGTCAATACATATACGCCATCCTGTAACTGTTCTCGTAGGAACCAGTTCATTCTTTTTATTGTGAACCACTGTCATGCCTCCCTTTTTGGGTACAACTTGGACAGGGCTTACCCAGGAGCTATCAGAAATAGGATAAATGATCCCAGCCTCTAGTAATTTAGTGACCTCTTTCTGTACCACTTCCTTCATGGCTAGATTCAGCCGCCTTTGTGGTTGGACCATTGGCTTAGCATCATCCTTTAATAGGATCCTGTGCATGCATCTGGCTGGGCTGATTCCCTTAAGGTCACTTATGGACCACCCAAGAGCTGTCTTGTGTGTCCTTAGCACCTGAAGTAGTGCTTTCTCTTCCTGTGGCTCTAAGGCAGAGCTTATTATCATAGGAAAAGTGCTATCCTCTCCCAGAAATTCATATTTCAGGGATGGTGGCAGTGGTTTGAGCTCGGGTTTAGGAGGCTTATACTCTTCCTGAAGAGTTTTTAGAGGTTTTTCTGTTTCCTCTGGTTCCTCCAGATCAGGCTGAATGTCTTTAAAGATGTCCTCTAGCTCTGATTCGAGACTCTCAGTCATATTGATCTCTTCTACCAAGGAGTTAATAATATCAGTGCTCATGCAGTCATTTGAGGTATCTGGATGCTGCATAGCTTTGACAGCATTTAACTTGACCTCATCCTTATTGACTCTCAAGCTCACTTCCCCTTTCTGTACATCAATGAGAGTTCGTCCAGTTGCTAGGAAGGGTCTTCCTAGAATGAGAATTGCACTCTTGTGCTCCTCCATTTCCAGCACTACAAAGTCAGTGGGAAAGGCAAATGGCCCAACCTTGACAATCATGTCCTCAATTATGCCTGATGGATATTTAATGGAGCCATCAGCAAGTTGGAGGTATATTCGGGTTGGTTTGACTTCTTCAGTCAAGCCAAGCCTTCTGATAGTGGATGCAGGTATTAGGTTGATACTTGCTCCAAGGTCACATAGAGATGTCTTGGTACAAGCACCCTCTAATGTTCATGGTATCATAAAGCTTTCGGGATCTTTAAGCTTCTCTGGTAAGCTTTTCAGAATGACTGCACTGCATTCTTCAGTGAGAAAAACTTTTTTAGTTTCTCTCCAATCCTTCTTATGACTTAAGATCTCTTTCATGAACTTAGCATAAGAGGGTATTTGCTCAAGTGCCTCTGCAAACGGGATCCTTATTTCAAGAGTCCTGAGATAGTCTACAAAGCAGGCAAATTGTTTATCCTGTTCCACTGGGCGGAGTTTCTGAGGATAAGGCATTTTGGCTTTATATTCTTCAACCTTAGTTGCTGCAAGTTTATTTCCTATAGAGGTAGGTTGAGAAGCCTTCTTGAGGGAGTCATTATCAGCACTTGCAGGTGTCTGATCCCTCACTGGCGTTTGAACGCCAGGATAGGGAGATGGATGGACGTTTAACGCCAATTTTCCACCCTTTTCTGGCGTTTGAATGCTAGAACTGGGCATGGAATGGGTGTTTAATGCCAGTTTTTCACCCCTTTCTGGCGTTTGAACGCCAGTAGTGGGCATCCACTGGGCGTTTGACGCCAATTTTTCCCCCTTTTCTGGCGTTTGAATGCCAGAAGTATTCCTCTCTGGGAACTTAATGTCCTTAGAGGGGTTTCAAGCAGTGGTTTGGTCATCCTTTGTTAGTTGTTCCTTTCTTAGATTTCTGCTACCTTGAGCTGAATTATTTAATGTCTTCCCACTCCTTAATTGAACAGCTTGGCATTCTTCTGTTATCTGTTAAGATAGCTGCTGTCTTGCCTGATCCAATTGTGCTTCCATGTTCTGGTTAGCATTTTTATTGTCTTGGAGCATCTCCTTGAATTCTGTAAACTGTTCTGTTATAATAAGCAATTACTGATTGAGTTCAGCAACTTGTTCTTGAGGACTAAGTTCAGTGGATATTGCTTTAGCCTCTTCTTTCAAGGAGGACTCACTACTTAAGTATAGATGCTGATTTCTAGCAACTGTATCAATGAGCTCTTGAGCCTCTTCAATTGTCTTTCTCATGTGTACAGATCCACTAGCCGAGTGATCTAGAGACATTTGAGCTTTTTCTGTAAGCCCATAATAAAAGATGTCTAGATGTACCCACTCTGAAAATATTTCAGAGGGGCATTTCCTTAACATTCCTCTATACCTCTCCCAGGAATCATAGAGGGACTCATCATCCTCTTGTTTAAAGCCTTGGATGTCCAGCCTTAGCTGTGTCATCCTTTTTGGAGGGAAATATTGATTTAGGAATTTGTCTGATAACTGTTTCCATGTTCTTATGCTTACTGTGGGTTGGTTATTTAACCACCTCTTAGCTTGATCTTTTACAGCAAATGGAAACAGTAATAATCTGTAGACATCCTGATCCACTTCTTTATCACGTACTGTGTCAGTAATTTGTAAAAATTGTGCCAGAAACTCAGTAGGTTCTTCCTGTGGAAGACCAGAATACTGGCAATTTTGCTGCACCATGATAATGAGCTGAGGATTTAGCTAAAAACTGCTTGCTCTGATGGGAGGTATACAGATGCTACTCTCATATGCAGCAATAATAGGGTTAGCATATGACCCCAGAGTCCTTCTGGACTGTTCATTTCTACTTTGGTCCATGATGGAGAAAAAGAAATTGATGTGAATTGTAAATAAAATATATTTTTATTTTTATTTTATTTAATTAAAAAAACCAAATAAGTAAAAAAAAAGAAATAAGATAAAATAAAATAATTAGAATCTAAAATATAAATTTTGAAAGCTAAGAGAAAAAGGAAAAAGTAAATTCTAAAACTAAAATAATTAGTTAATTAAGAAGATTTCCAAAACTTTGGATATGATTTTTGAAAGGGATTTTGAATTTTGAAATTTCAAAACTAAAATAAGAAAGAATAAAAATTTCTAAAATAAAAATCTGAATTTTTTAAATGAGATTTTCGAAAATTTAATTAAATAACTATGAAAGATATTTTTGAATTTAATGAGGAAAGAGAAAAACAATAAAATGACACCAAACATAGAATTTTTAGATCAAAATAAGGGAAGCAAACAGGAAAACTTTGAATATCAAGACAAACACTGAGAGCAACCTTTGAAAAATTTTTAAGAAAGCGGAAACACAAAGGACACCAAACTTAAAAATTTTTATACTTTGAACACTAAAAATTCGAAAAAATGAAAGAAAAATAACTTATGCAATTGACACCAAACTTAAAATATAAAACTAAACTTAAACGGAAGACTCTAAATCAAAAAGAAGAATTTTCCTAATCTAAACAACAAAATAAACCGTCAGTTGTCAAAACTCGAACAATCCCCAGTAATGGTGCCAAAAACTTGGTGCACGAAATTGTAAATCACACTTTTCACAACTCGTACCACTAACCAGCAAGTGCACTGGGTCGTCCAAGTAATACCTTACGTGAGTAAAGGTCGATCCCATGGAGATTATTGGCTTGAAGCAAGCTATGGTTATTTTGTAACTCTTAGTCAGGAAATTAGTAATGATTCTTAGTTTTAATTGCAAAAAGTAAAAGAACATGAAATAAATACTTGTTATGCAGTACTGGAGAACAGGTTGAGGTTTTGGAGATGCTCTGTCTTTTGAATCTCTGCTTTCCTACTATCTTCTTCTTCACGCACGCAAGGCTCCTTCCATGGCAAGCTGTATGTTGGTGGATCACCGTTGTCAATGGCTACCATCCGTCCTCTCAGTGAAAATGGTCCAAATGCGCTGTCACCGCATGGCTAATCATCTGTCGGTTCTCACTCATGTTGGAATAGGATCCATTGATCCTTTTGCGTCTGTCACTATGCCCAACACTCGCGAGTTTGAAGCGCGAGTTTGAATTATTAAAAAGATTTTACAAACTTGCAAGAAAAGAAATGATCATGGGTGGAAACATGTAATTGAGCAATCGAACCCTCACCGGATGTATATCCACTCTAGTCACCCAAGTGTATGGGGTTGATTCACTCAATTTTCCCCTAATCATATTTTCCAAGATTTGTTTTTCATCTAACAATCAACAATTATTTCATACATGCATACAAATATCATGAGGACTTCCCATAGGTTGTAATGGGGTTAGGGTCAAGGTAGGATGCATATGGTCAAGTGGGCTTGAGATTTGAATCTTTGATTAACTTAAACTTCCCACCTAACCTATGACAATCTATACAATTCTAAACAAACCTAACTACCCATTCTTCACTTTTTCACACACTCATGCATTCTTTTTCAATCACCACACATATGCATTGATTTTTATTGAACCTTGACTTTGGAGCATTTTTGTCCCCTTTTTATTGCAATTCATTTTCTTTCTTTTTCTATTTCTATTTTATTATTATTATTATTATTATTATTCTTTTTTTCATTAATTTTTTTTTCTTTTCAAACTAAAATATATATACAATAACATCAATGCATATGGTTTATACATGATTAATACATGAGTATGTACCCAATTCCCAAGATTCTCAACACCTACAAAAATACACTTTTATCTCTACCCAATGTTCCGAACTCTTCCAAAATCAAATGATAAACACTCTTACTAGCCTAAGCTAATCAAAAATCCAAATTAAGGGATATTTATTATTTTTCACTTAGGCTTGTAATGTGCTACAATTAAGAATAAATGGGTTAAGCATAGGCTCAAATTGGTTATTAATGGAAAATAAAAGGTAGGCTTATTTGGGTAAGTGAGCTATTTGAACAATGGCCTCAATCATATAAATGCATGTATACACAAAATAATGGACATAAAGAATCAAACAAATGAAGGATTACAATCATAGGAAGAGAATAATGCACACAAGAATGAAGGTAAGTGGTTATGTATGATGTAACCACACAGTTAGGCTCAAATCTCACATGCTTGTGTACTTTGATGAGTGATTTCTTTAATGATATAGAATTTCTCAATTGAATTCTCGTTGCAAGTATAGTTCTAGACCAACAAAGAGTCCTCACATACAAAAATTTAGGTTGTCACATGTACAAACCATAAATAAGAATTAACCGGAGTATTTGGACTCTGGGTCTTCTCACGAGGAATTGCAATGAAGTGAATGATTATTGGCTATGAAGGAACAAGGGGGGTATGATTGATAAAGGGGAAAGGAAGTAAATGGACAAGAATTTAAATGACAAGAAGAGTAAATCAAGCAAGTAACTAAAGAAAGCAAGTAATAAAGAGAGCAAGTAATAAAGAGAGACATTCATGGCAAGAATTGAGATCATAGGCTTTCTATCCTAGTCATAAATTGATTAATTCATCTTATTTAGTCAACTCCAACAAGCGGAAGAAGGTATCATGTCATCTTCACATAGGCATAATGTCAAACAAGACTAATTAATCATATCACAAATATAAATAAGAATTTATCTTATTACGTCATCTCCAACATTGGAAGAAGATATAGGTTATCTTCCATGAGAGAAAGTCTAACAAGACTAGCTAATCTCAATCCAAAAGTCCTAATCATCTCACTAAGTGAATTAGCAAAAGATTAGAGTTAATGGAAACAATACTAGCTAACAACTCTAGATCACCAACAAGAGTTGGGTTTTCATGACTCAAGATTACCTAATTACTCTTTCCAAGCCAAGATGCTCAAAATCTACTCTAACATCCAACTAAGCATTTTGTCAAACACTTGGAAGGCATAAAAAGAAAGCATAATAAATAACAAGAAATAGTAAAATCTATCAACTACAAATTGTAAGGAGACAAGATCAACAACTCAAATTCACAATAAAAGACATCAAACATCAATTACATTAATAGAAAATCCAAATCCAACAAGTGTTCATCAATCCTAAACAAAGAGGCATGAAAAGAAAAATTAACAAGAGGGAACAAGAATATTACATCATTAGAGCATGAAAATGTAGAAGAAACAAGATGAAAGCAAGGAATTAAACATGGATCTATGATGCAATTAATCCTAGGAACCCTAATTCTACAGAGAAGAGGGAGCTTCTCTCTCTAGAAACTAAGCTACATGATGCAAAACCTTCAAACAATTGCTCCCCCTTGCCCAAGATAGAATTCTGCATGAATTAGCATTAGAAATGAGTTGGGTTGGGCCCAAAGTGCTTCAGAAAATCGCTGGGGGCGATTTCACTTTAGTGGGCCTCGAGCAGCATCGGCGGGCACGTGTACATGGAACGTGCGCGCCCCTAAACGCGAAGCAACATATGGCAAATTTTATCTCATTTTGAAGCCCCGAATGTTAGCTTTACAACGCAACTAGAACCGCCTCATTTGGACCTCTGTAGCTCAGGTTATGGTCGATTGAATTCGAAGAGGTCAGGCTTGACAGCTTTACAGTTCCTTCATTTCTTCATGAGTTCTCCCACCTTGCTTGCTTTTCTCCTCACTTTTTCCATACAATACTTGCCTTATGGACCTGAAATCACTCAAAAAATACATCAAGGCATCGAATAGAATTAAAGTGAATTGAATTTAGCTATTTTAAGGCCTAAAAAGCATGTTTCCACATTTAAGCACAAATCAAGGGAGAATTGCAAAACCATAGTATTTCATTGAATAAATGTGGGAAAAGGTGATAAAATCCCCCAAATTAAGCACAAGATAAACCACAAAATTAGGGTTTATCAAATCTCCCCACAGTTAAACTAAGCATGTCCTCATGCTAAAATCAAGAAATAAGCAAAGGGGTATCAACATTTATTCAATGCAAACTAACTAAATGCAATCTATCTATATGAATGCATCCACTTGGTCAAAACAAGTCAACTTCCAAGAAAACATATTTAAGTACAAGGGCTAAAGCCATAGCAGTCAAATCAAACCCACAATTGAATTGAATTATTAAAAAGATTTTACAAACTTTCAAGAAAAGAAATGATCATGGGTGGAAACATGTAATTGAGCAATCGAACCCTCACCAGATGTGTATCCGCTCTAGTCACTCAAGTGTATGGGGTTGATTCACTCAATTCTCCCCTAATCATGTTTTCCAAGGTTTGTTTTTCATTTAACAATTAACAATTATTTCATGCATGCATACAAATATCATGAGGAGTTCCCATAGGTTGTAATGGGGTTAGGGTCAAGGTAGGATATATATGGTCAAGTGGGCTTGAGATTTGAATCTTTGATTAACTTAAACTTCCCACCTAACCTATGACAACCTATACAATTCTAAACAAACCTAACTACCCATTCTTCACTTTTTCATACACTCATGCATTCTTTTTCGATCATCACACATATGCATTGATTTTTATTGAACCTTGATTTTGGGGCATTTTTGTCCCCTTTTTATTGCAATTCTTTTTCTTTCTTTTTCTATTTCTATTTTTTTTATTATTATTTTTTTCCATTAAATTTCTTTTTCTTTTTAAACTAAAAGATATATACAAGAACATCAATGCATATGGTTTACACATGATTAATACATGAGTATGTACCCAATTCTCAAGACTCTCAATACAAATAAAAAAATACACTTTTATCTCTACCCAATGTTCCCAACTCTCCCAAAATCAAATGATAAATACTCTTACTAGCCTAAGCTAATCAAAGATCCAAATTAAGGGATATTTATTATTTTTCACTTAGGCTTGTAATGTGCTACAATTAAGAACAAATGGGTTAAGCATAGGCTCAAATTGGTTATCAATGGAAGATAAAAGGTAGGCTTATTTGGGTAAGTGAGCTATTTGAACAATGGCCTCAATCATATAAATGCATGTATACACAAAATAATGGACATAAAGAAAAAAAATGAAGGATTACAATCATAGGAAGAGAATAATGCACACAAGAATGAAAGTAAGTGGTTATGTATGATGTAACCACCCAATGAGGCTCAAATCTCACATGCTTTTGTTCTTTGATGAGTGGTTTCTTTGATGATATAGAATTTCTCAATTGAATTCTCGTTGCAAGTATAGTTCTAGACCAACAAAGAGTCCTCACATATAAAAATTTAGGTTGTCACATGTACAAACCCCAAATAAGAATTAACCAGAGTATTTGGACTCCGAGTCGTTTCACGAGGAATTGCAATGTAGTGAATGATTATTGACTATGAAGGAACAAGGGGGTATGATTGATAAAGGGGCAAGCAAGTAAATGGACAAGAAGAGTAAATCAAGCAAGTAACTAAAGAAAGCAAGTAATAAAGAGAGACATTCATGGCAAGAATTGAGATCATAGGCTTTCTATCCTAGTCATAAATTGATTAATTCATCTTATTTAGTCAACTCCAAAAAATGGAAGAAGGTATCATGTCATCTTCACATAGGGAGAATGTCAAACAAGACTAATTAACCATATCACAAATATAAACAAGAATTTATCTTATTACGTCATCTCCAACATTGGAAGAAGATATAGGTTATCTTCTACGAGAGAAAGTCTAACAAGACTAGCTAATTTCAATCCAAAAGTCCTAATCATCTCACTAACCGTATTAGCAAGAGATTAGAGTTAATGAAAATAATACTAGCTAACAACTCTATATCACCAACAAGAGTTGGATTTTCATGACTCAAGATTACCCAATTACTCTTTCCAAGTCAAGAATGCTCAAAATCTACTCTAACATCCAACCAAGCATTTTGTCAAACACTTGGAAGGCATAAAAAGAAAGCATAATAAATGACAAAAAATAGTAAAATCTATCAATTACAAACCATAAGGAGACAAGATCAACAATTCAAATTCACAATAAAAGACATCAAACATCAATTACATTAATAGAAAATCCAAATCCAATAAGTGTTCATCAATCCTAAACAAAGAGGCATGAAAAGGAAAATTAACAAGAGGGAACAAGAAGATTACATCATTAGAGCATAAAAATGTAGAAGAAACAAGATGAAAGCAAGGAATTAAACATGGATCTATGATGCAATTAATCCTAGGAGCCCTAATTCTTGAGAAAAGAGGGAGCTTCTCTCTCTAGAAACTAAGCTACATTATGCAAAAATTTCAAAAAATTGCTCCCCCGTGCCCAAGCTTGAATTCTGCATGAAATAGCATTAGAAATGAGTTGGGTTGGGCCCAAAGTGCTTCAGAAAATCGCTGGGGGCGATTTCACTTTAGTGGGCCACGAGCAGCATCAGCGCGCTTGCGTGCATGGCGCGTGCGCACCCCTAAACACAAAGCAACATATGGCAAATTTTATATTATTTCGAAGCCTCGGATGTTATCTTTCCAACGCAACTGCAACTGCATCATTTGGACCTCTGTAGCTCATGTTATGGTCGATTGAGTGCGAAGAGGTCAGGCTTGATAACTTTACGGTTCCTTCATTTCTTCTTGAGTTCTCCCACTTTGCATGCTTTTCTCCTGACTTCTTCCATCCAATACTTGCCTTATGGACCTGAAATCACTCAACAAATACATCAAGTCATCGAATGGAATTAAAGTGAATTGAATTTAGCTATTTTTAGGCCTAAAAAGTATGTTTTCATATTTAAGCACAAATCAAGGGAGAAATGCAAAACCATAGTATTTCATTGAATAAATATGGGAAAAGGTGATAAAATCCCCCAAATTAAGCACAAGATAAACCACAAAATTGGAGTTTATCAAATCTCCCCACACTTAAACTAAGCATGTCCTCATGCTAAAATCAAGAAATAAGCAAAGGGGTATCAACATTTATTCAATGCAAACTAACTTAATGCAATCTATCTATATGAATGCATCCACTTGGTCAAAATAAGTCAACTTCCAAGAAAACATATTTAAGTACAAGGGCTAAAGCCATAGCAGTCAAATCAAACCCACAATTGAATTGAATTATTAAAAAGATTTTACAAACTTGCAAGAAAAGAAATGATCATGGGTGGAAACATATAACTGAGCAATCGAACCCTCACCGGATGTGTATCCACTCCCGTCACTCAAGTGTATGGGGTTAATTCACTCAATTCTCCCCTAATCATGTTTTCCAAGATTTGTTTTTCATCTAACAATCAACAATTATTTCATGCATGCATACAAATATTATGAGGACTTCCCATAGGTTGTAATGGGGTTAGTGATAAACCACTATTTCATGGTTTATCTTGTGTGCTCAATTGAGTGGTTTTTATCAAGTCTTTGCACACTTATTCATACTATTTGCATGGTTTTACATTCTCCTTCCTGATTTTGTGCTATGATTGAAAACATGCTACTTTGGCCTTATATTTGCTAATATTAATCCTCTCTTATTACCATTCGATGCCTTGATATGTGAGTTAAGTGATTACAGGGATTACAGGGCAGGAATGGCTTAGAGGATGGAAAGGAAGCATGCAAAATTGGAAGGAATACAAGAAACTAAAGGAACTGCTAGTCTAGCTTGACCTCTTGGTACTAAATTGACCATAACTTGAGCTCCAGAGGTCCAAATGACGAGGTTCTAGTTGCGTTGGAAAGCTAACGTTCAGGGCTTCGCAACAATATATAATTTGTTATAGCTGCTCTGAAGCCAGATGACGCAAACGCGTGGATCACGCGGACACGTGACCTGGCAAAAACGCAACCCACGCGAATGCGTGGACGACGCTTCCGCGTCACTTTGCTGCGACCTATACATATCAAAAATTGCTGTGGCAATTTTTGGGCTATTTTTGACCCAGTTTTCGGTCCAGAAAACCCATATTAGAGGCTACAGAGTGGGAGAATGCATCGAATCAATCATCATACTTTCATTCACACAATTTTAGGTTTTATATGTAGTTTTAGAGAGAGAGGACTCTCTCAAGTTTAGGATTAGGATTTCAACTTCATTCCAGGTTTAATGTTCCTTTAATTTACATTTCTCTTCTACTTTTATTTACTCTAATACTTTTGTTTGTATTTGACTTATGTTGCCCAATTGGCTTATGAACTTTTTATGTTAAGATTTCAATATTCTATTTAATATTATTTGAGGTATTTCAGACTTATGATTGCTTTACTTTAATTTATGTATCCAAATTATTTTCATTCAAGTAGATTTTCTTCCCTTTTGGCTTTGGTTGAGTAATTAGCAACACTTGAGTCATCAAACTCAGCTGTTGATTGAAATTGGAATTCTTTGCTGGTTAATTTGTACTCCAATAACTCTAGTCTTTCCATAAGAGTTGACTAGGACCTGAGGATCAAATTAATTTGTCCACTTGACTATCCTTTGTTTAGCAAGGGTTAATTAAAAGTGGGAGCAGAATCCAATTCTCTTCACACCTGATAAGGATAACAATGATAGGACGTCTAGTTCTTATACCTTGCCAAGAGATTTTATTATTATTAATTTATTTTTCCTGTCATTTAAATTACTTGTTCCTTATTTTAAAAAACCCAAAAACATATCTTTTTACATAACCAATAATAAATCATACCTCCCTACAATTCCTTGAGAAGACAACCCGAGGTTTAAATACTTCGGTTATAAATTTTATTGGGTTTTGTTACTTGTGACAACCAAACTTTTGTAAGAAAGGAATTCTTGTCGGTCTAGAAGCTATACTTACAACGCGAATTTATTTGTGAAAATTCTAGATCGCGCGAGAGTTTTGTTCTTCAAAATGACGCCGTTGCTGGGGAATTGCAAACGTGTGCCTTATTATTGGTTATTGTAAATATTTGCTTTTTTGCTTTTTGTTAGTTTTAGGACTTAGTTACTTATTCTTACTAGTTTTTGTTTTTCTTTTCTGCTATGAACTCTCACCCCTTTGGCTACGAGCGTGGTTATAATTATGTTACAGGAAGAGGAGATTATAATGCCAACATGCACCATGGTTGGAGCAATCAAAGAGGGGAGGAGCCACAAGGATTTGATCAACCCTCTTGCAACAACCCCCTCCAATGTACTACAAGCAACAACCATTCCATGATGCATACCAAGACAATGGTTATGGTGGACTTTTTCATGACACTCAATACCCACCACAACACGTCTATGAACCTCCTCCTCCTCAACGTAGTTTTAAACCACCACAATCGCAAGTCCCTTACCACCAAACACCCCCATACGACCTTAATCCTTATCCACCATACCAACCATCATATGAACCACACCCAGAACTACCACCTCAATATTCACCATCTCCATATCCTTATCAAGGAGAACCACCCTCTTATCATAAACCCTTCCTCCCAAGTAATGAACCCTCATATCTACCCAATCTCCAATGGATGACATCCTTCGTGGTCTTCTTCAAGGGCAAGCGAAGATGAAAAGGGATGTACTAGAATTTGCAACTGCCTTCACCAAGGTAGTAAATCGATTAGCTTCCCAACATCTGAGCACTCAAAGTACTCCCATGGCTACATGTGGAGATTCAAATGAAGAGCGTAGCATGAAGGAGATACTAGAAACTCCGATGGACAATGAGGAACATGGCTTTGTATTGGAACAAGTGGAGGAAGGCATAATAGTTGCAGAGGAAGAAGTGGTTGAAGACTTAGGAGATGCAGAACCAACATGGGAAACTCAAGTCATAGAGCCTCCTTCTAAGACGTTTGAAATTGATGTTGAGGAGGGTGTACAACATCCAAAGCATATCATGGTTGAAGACTTTGAAGGGAATGATCAAGAGATGGATTCAATCATTGATGAATTCTTATCTACATTGGAATCCTCTCCCATTGGACTTGACATGGAGATTAAAAAAGAAGAAGCACAACCTCCCATGCCCTTGGTGAACAATGAAGAAGAGATCGAATTGGAAGAAAGCTACCAAGAGGAAGAGGTTGATATCGAAGAAGCTTGCAAAGAGGTGAAAGTTGTCAAGGAAGAACTCAAGGGAATGGAGCTGCAAATCACCTTGCCAAGGTTGTTGGAGACCTCTCCCCCAAAGCCATCACCATCCATCCTTTCATTTAAGTGGGTAAATCTCTCATCTCTAAGCTTAATTAGCTCACTTGAATATGCTTTACTTGAGACAGATGGTCAGCTTAGAGCTCTTTGTGGCTATAAGAGCAAGTGGGAAATGGTCAGTGGTAGGAAATGTCATGCAAGGTTCAATATGGTTGCATGCTCCAAATTAGAGTACAAAGGTTGGTACAATTCTCAATTTAATGGGTTTAGGAAACTGTTTGGATGCCTTAGTGAGAATTCAGATTGCTTATCACCCCAGATGGAATCATGATGATCAACAAGAAGACGGGTGCAAAAGTAAGGTTTGGGACCCTAGAATTCATTCTACCAATCAACACTCTTGGGGCTTTGTCACTTGCTTCAACTTGCTTGAAGACTATATGCGTCTAATTTGGGACCCCGGAGGCTACTGGAAGTACAAACATTGGTGGGGATTCCTGGACGAGTTCAAGCACAAGCCACCATAACAAAGGACTCCCCAAATGTCCAACTTAAGGACTTTAACTAAAAGTGCTAGGTGGGAGACAACCCACCATGGTATAATCGTTCCTTTTATTCCTAGTTTATTTTATTTTTATTTCATTAGTGTCATTCATAATGTTTGCATTAGCATCTGCATACTGCATTCTGTATTTTGCATAAAAAAAAGAGGGATCGACGCGCACGCGTCGTGTGTGACTACGCAACCAAACAGTGAGTTGCGCGAGAGACGCGCGGGAGGGGTGCGTGGTGCACAAGCCACTCCACGCGTGCCTCACGTGTACGTGTCCCCTGCGATATTTACCACCCACGTGTAAGCGTCAACGACGCGTACGCGTGGATACCCAAATCGGCGTAAAGAGCACCTGGACAGAGGGTTGTGCTGCCCTTGCGAGGGAATTGTGCGAAAGACACAAATTCATTCACGCGTACGCATCCCTGACGCGTGCGCGTCATGTTCCCTTTATGGCCACCCACGCGTACGCGTGGGCGACGCTTACGCGTCGCATGGCTAGTTCAGTTTTCACGCATCTGCGTGATGCACGCATACGCGTCGCGCCCCGTTTCTACATTATTACTTCTTTGTTCTCTCCTTTCTACTTCTTTCTTCCTTCTTTCTTACTTTCTTCTTCTTCATTCCTTTAACCTCTTATCCCTCTTCACTTTCATTCTATTTTATTTAATTTATTTGCATACTTTCATTCATTGCATTTTAATTTTTTCCGTTGGTGTTAAATTTTCTTATTCAACCGTTGTATCTTTTCTGGTATTATTTTGGTGCTTAGTGACTTGTTTTACAATGTGGGTGATATTATTTTTCTATCAATGTCAATCTTTTATGATTCCTGTATTCCTTTTGCATTGACATGAACTTACACTGTCTTTCATTACCCGTATTCTTCCCCTTTATTGCAAATTTTTGCACTATTGATATGCCATTTGCTTCTACTATTTTCTCAATTGCATGTTGTAGCTACCATGTACTTGAGACCCTTATTATTTGGTATTAACACCCATATTTTATTTGTTTTATATCTTTATTTTTGGGTTACTTTTCTTCTTTTCCCTCTTCTTTCAGGATGGCCACCACAAAGGGAGAGGAAAAGCTTCTTAATGGGGAGACAAACAAGTCCATCTGCTCAATCTTTGGAGAAAAACATCAGTTGGAGCTACCCGTCCACTTGTACATCTCAGCATGCACCGAGGACGGTGCAATCTTTAAGTGTGGGGAGGTCGATACCGACTTCCGCGGGTTAGTTAGTTCCTTTTCAACACCAATTCTTACTCCTCTTTGTAGTTCATTGTTGCATTTGCATGTTTGATTGCATATTTGTTTGATTTTGTGCATATTTTACCACTTGGTTGAAGTAATATTCTCTTTTTCAAGAAATTTTTTAGAGTATTTCACTAATTTGATGTAAAATTTTTTATAAACTTGTTTGAAGAAATATTATACTGGAATATGGTTTAGAACCCGAACACATAAAACCTGTGAGATTTTTTAGCTTATTTGATTGGTTGCATCTTATCAACCAATATTTTATTTTTAGTGTATGTTGTTCTCTCTAAAATTGTGATCTTTGTCTTGCTTAATTATATATTTCCATGGTTTGATGTATGCATGCACTTATATGATTGAGGCCTTTATTTCACTGAGCTTACATACCCATATGGCCTTACCCTTTTATTATCCTTTGCAAACCAATGTTGAGCCTGTTATACCCCTTTGTTCTTTACTTTAGCACATCATTAACTCTAAGCAGAAAACAATAATATCCTTAATTTGAATCCTTGGTTAGCTTAGACTAGTGAGAGTGCTCATGAATTAAGTGTGGGGAAAAGTGGGTTTGGAAACATTTGGTTTAAGAATTGGGTGTTATATATCTTTATGAAAATGTGAAAGAAATGTTTAGAACATGTTCATGCATTCAATAATTTAATCATATGCATTGAGAAAAAAAATATATGAATATAAAAAAAAAAGAAAAAGAGAAAAAGAAAAGAAAAAGAGCAAATAAATAAAAGGGGACAAAATGCCCAAAGTAAGTGGTGAAAGCAATGCATATGTACTGTACTCGAAATTAGGATGCATGAATATGTAGAAAACATGGTTAATGGATATTTAGGTTTTGTATTTTGATTACATGGATTATCTTAAGTCAGGTGGGAATAGTTTAAGTTAATTAAGGATTCAGATTTTAGTCCACTTGTCCAAATACAATCCTACCTTGACCCTAACCCCATTACAACCCTTAAAAGACCTCTTGATATGTGTATTTGTGCATTAAATTTTTGTTGATTAGTAGAAGAAAAGCAAGCCTTAGAAAACAAGGTTAGTAGAGAATTGAGAGAGTCGAACCTTAAACACCTAAGCGATTAGAGCGTATACACTTCCGGTGAGGGTTCGATGCTCGATTCTTTGTTCCCGGATTTCATGAGCTATTTTCTTCTGCAAGTTTACTTGTACTTTATTTTAGGATTTGAATTAGTGAAATCCAGTTCATATTTGTTCTTGAAGGATTTGTTTACTTTTAATCGAGTAGGAAAAAGCATTCTGCATTTAGTTGCATTTATAGGTTGCATTTCATACATTCTACCATTCCTCTTCACTCTTTTAGTTCTCTTAAGCTTAGCATGAGGACATGCTATTGTTTAAGTGTGGGGAGGTTGATAAACCACTATTTCATGGTTTATCTTGTACTCAATTGAGTGGTTTTTATCAAGTCTTTGCACACTTATTCATACTATTTGCATGGTTTTACATTCTCCTTCCTGATTTTGTGCTATGATTGAAAACATGCTTCTTTTGCCTTATATTTACTAATATTAATCCTCTCTTGTTACCATTCGATGCCTTAATATGTGCATTAAGTGATTACAGATATTATAGGGTAGGAATGGCTTAGAGGATGGAAAGGAAGCATGCAAAAGTGGAAGGAATACAAGAAACTAAAGGAACTGCTAAAGCTGTCTAGCCTGACCTCTTGGTACTAAATTTACCATAACTTGAGCTACATGGGTCCAAATGATGCGGTTTTAATTGCGTTGGAAAGCTAACATCCGGGGCTTCGCAACGATATATAATTTGCTATGGATGTTCCAAAGATAGGTGACGCGAACGCGTGGATCACGCGGACACGTGACCTAGCAAAAACGCAATCCGCGCGAACGCGTGGACGATGCTTCCGCGTCACTTTGCCGCGACCTGGACGTACCAGAAATCCTTGGGGGCGATTTTTGGGCTATTTTGACTCAGTTTTCGGCCCAGAAAATACAGATTAGAGGCTACAGAGTGGGGGAATGCATCGAATCAATCATCATACTTTCATTCACACAATTTTAGGTTTTAGATGTAGTTTTAGAGAGAGAGGTTCTCTCCTCTCTCTCAAGTTTAGAATTAGGATTTCAACTTCATTCTAGGTTTAATGTTCCTTTAATTTATATTTCTCTTCTACTTTTAGTTACTCTAATACTTTTGTTTCTATTTGACTTATGTTGCCCAATTGGCTTATGAACTTTTCATGTTAAGATTTGAATATTCTATTTAATATTATTTGAGGTATTTCAGACTTATGATTGCTTTCTTTAATTTATGTATCCAAATTATTTTCATTCAAGTAGATTTTCTTCCCTTTTGACATTGGTTGAGTAATTAACAATACTTGAGTCATCAAACTCAGCTGTTGATTGAAATTGGAATTCTTTGCTGGTTAATTTGTACTCCAATAACTCTAGTCTTTCCATAGGAGTTGACTAGGACCTGAGGATCAAATTAATTTGTCCACTTGACTATCCTTTGTTTAGCAAGGGTTAATTAAAAGTGGGAGCAGAATCCAATTCTCTTCACACCTGATAAGGATAACTAGGATAGGACGTCTAGTTCTTATACCTTGCCAAGAGACTTTATTATTATTAATTTATTTTTCTTGTCATTTAAATTACTTGTTCCTTATTTTAAAATACCCAAAAACATATCTTTTTACATAACCAATAATAAATCATACCTCCCTGCAATTCCTTGAGAAGACGACCCGAGGTTTAAATACTTCGGTTATAAATTTAATTGGGTTTTGTTACTTGTGACAACCAAACTTTTGTAAGAAAGGAATTCTTGTTGGTCTAGAAGCTATACCTACAACGCGAATTTATTTGTGAAAATTCTAGATCACGTGAGAGTTTCGTTCTTCAGTTAGGGTCAAGGTAGGATGCATATGGTCATGTGGGCTTAAGATTTGAATCTTTGATTAACTTAAACTTCCCACCTAACCTATGACAACCTATATAATTCTAAACAAACCGAACTACCCATTCTTCACTTTTTCACATACTCATGCATTCTTTTTCGATCACCACACATTTGCATTGATTTTTATTGAACCTTGACTTTGGGACATTTTTGTCCCCTCTCGATCACCACACATCAATGCATATGGTTTACACATGATTAATACATGAGTATGTACCCAATTCCCAAGATTCTCAACACAAATACAAAAACACACATTTATCTCTACCCAATATTCCCAACTCTCCCAAAATCAAATAATAAACACTCTCACTAGCCTAAGCTAATCAAAGATCCAAATTAAGAGATATTTATTGTTTTTCAATTAGGCTTGTAATGTGCTACAATTAAGAATAAATGGGTTAAGCATAGGCTCAAATTGGTTATCAATGGAAGATAAAAGGTAGGCTTATTTGGGTAAGTGAGCTATTTAAACAATGGCCTCAATCATATAAATGTATGTATGCACAAAATAATGGACATAAAGAATCAAACAAATGAAGGATTACAATTATAGAAAGAGAATAATGCAAACAAGAATGAAAGTAAGTAGTTATGTATGATGTAACCACACAATTAGGCTCAAATCTCACATGCTTGTATTCTTTGATGAGTGGTTTCTTTGATAATATAGAATTTCTCAATTGAATTCTCATTGCAAGTATAGTTCTAGACCAACAAAGAGTTCTCACATACAAAAATTTAGATTGTCACATGTACAAACCCCAAATAAGAATTAACCGGAGTATTTGGACTCCGGGTCGTCTCACGAGGAATTGCAATGAAGTGAATAATTATTGGCTATGAAGGAATAAGGGGGTATGATTGATAAAGGGGCAAGTAAGTAAATGGACAAGAATTTAAATGACAAGAAGAGTAAATCAAGCAAGTAACTAAAGAAAGCAAGTAATAAAGAGAGACATTCATGGCAAGAATTGAGATCATAGGCTTTCTATCCTAGTCATAAATTGATTAATTCATCTTATTTAGTCAACTCCAACAAACGGAGGAGGGTATCATGTCATCTTCACATAGGGAGAATGTCAAACAAGGCTAATTAATCATATCACAAATATAAACAAGAATTTATCTTATTACGTCATCTCCAATATTGGAAGAAGATATAGGTTATCTTCCATTAAAGTCTAACAAGACTAGCTAATTTCAATCCAAAAGTCCTAATCATCTTACAAAGTGAATTAGCAAGAGATTAGAGTTAATGGAAACAATACTAGATAAGAACCCTAGATCACCAACAAGATTTAGGTTTTCATGACTCAAGATTACCTAATTGCTCTTTCCAAGCCAAGAATGCTCAAAATCTACTCTAACATCCAACCAAGTATTTTGTCAAACACTTGGAAGGCATAAAAAGAAAGCATAATAAATGAAAAGAAATAGTAAAATCTATCAACTACAAATTGTAAGAAGACAAGATCAACAACTCAAATTCACCATAAAAGACATCAAACATCAATTACATTAATAGAAAATCCAAATCCAACAAGTGTTCATCAATCCTAAACAAAGAGGCATGAAAAAGAAAATTAACAAGAAGGAACAAGAAGATTACATCATTAGAGCATGAAAATGTAGAAGAAACAGGATGAAAGTAAGGAATTAAACATGGATCTATGATGCAATTAATCCTAGGAACCCTAATTCTAGAGAGAAGAGGGAGCTTCTCTCTCTAGAAACTAAGCTACATGATGCAAAAACTTCAAACAATTGCACCCCCCTTGCCCAAGCTTGAATTCTGCATGAAATAGCATTAGAAATGAGTTGGATTGGGCCCAAAGTGCTTCAGAAATCGCTGGGGATGATTTCACTATAGTGGGCCACGAGCAGCATCGGCGCGCATGCGTACATGGCACGTGCGCACCCCTAAACGCGAAGCAACATATGGAAAATTTTATATCATTTCGAAACCCCAGATGTTTGCTTTCCAACGCAACTAGAACCGCCTCATTTGGACCTCTGTAGCTCAAGTTATGGTCGATTCAGTGCGAAGAGGTCAAGCTTGACAGCTTTACAGTTCCTTCATTTCTTCATGAGTTCTCCCACTTTTCATGCTTTTCTCCTCACTTCTTCCATTCAATACTTGCCTTATGGACATGAAATCACTCAACAAATACATCAAGGCATCGAATGGAATTAAAGTGAATTGAATTTAGCTATTTTAAGGCCTAAAAAGCATGTTTTCACATTTAAGCACAAATCAAGGGAGAATTGCAAAACCATAGTATTTCATTGAATAAATATGGAAAAAGGTGATAAAATCCTTCAAATTAAGCACAAGATAAACCACAAAATTGGAGTTTATCAACCAGTAACCTAGGTTTATAGAAAATGAGTAAGCTAAGATAGATAGTGTAGAAATCTACTTCCGGGGCCCACTTGGTGTGTGCTTGGGCTGAGCATTGAAGCTTTCACATGTAGAGACTTTTCTTGGGGTTAAACACCAGCTTTGGTACTAGTTTGGGCGTTTAACTCCAGCTTTTATGCCAGTTCTGGCGTTTAACGCCAGAAAAGGGTAGAAAGTTGGCGTTTAAACGCCAGTTTGCGTTATCAAAACTCGGGCCAAGTATGGACTATTATATATTGCTGAAAAGCCTGGGATGTCTACTTTCCAAGGCGATTGAGAGCGCACCAATTGGGCTTCTGTAGCTCTAGAAAATCCACTTCGAGTGTAGGGATGTCAGAATCCAGCAGCATCTGTAGTCCTTTTTCAGCCTCTGAATCAGATTTTTGCTCAGGTCCCTCAATTTCAGCCAGAAAATACCTGAAATCACAGAAAAATACATAAACTCATAGTAAAGTCCAAAAGTGTGATTTTTATTTAAAAAATAATAAAAATATAATAAAAAGTGACTAAAACATATTAAAAACTTCCTAAAAATAATGCCAAAAAGCGTATAAATTATCTGCTCATCAATTATGCATGTACTGCACTTGTTCAGGCTGCTACTCCTCATAACTTTCCTCCTGCTGTCCCCACACCACTGATGGTTGGTTAGTTGTGCTCACTGCTGCAAGTTGTAATCCATACATCTTCTTTGACATTGTTTCAATTTGTTGTTGAGGTTGCTGGTGCATGAGTTTGTTCTGAGCTAGTATGGTATCAACTCCTTCAAGTTCAAACACACCCTTCATAGGAGTAGAAATACTCATTGTTGGCCACCATGTCTATGAGATCATGTGCCTCTTGAGCAATTTTCATCATTTGCAAAGATCCTCCTGATGAATAATCCAAAGCTTTTCTTGAAGGTAAGGACAAGCCTTCATAGAAATTCTGCAACTCCACCCATTCACTGAATATTCTTTCTGGACATCTTCTGATTAGAGCTTTATACCTCTCCAAAGCTTCATACAATGACTCTCCTTCTTGCTGTCTGAAGGTTTGCACATCAGTTTTTAGCTTAATGATTCTTTGAAGTGGATAGAACTTGGCTAGAAATTTGCTAACCAAATCATCCTAGCTGGTAATGCTCTCTTTAGGGAAGGTTTCTAACCACTGTGTGGCTTTATCTCTCAGTGAAAATGGGAATAAATGAAGCTTGTAGATGTCAGGGTGGACTCCATTAGTTTTGACAGTGTCACAGATTCTCAAGAATACAGATAGGTGTTGGTTTGGATCCTCAGCAACACTTCCTCCATATTGACAATTGTTTTAAACTAGGGTAATCAATTGAGGCTTGAGTTCAAAGTTATTAGCATGGACATTAGGGGTTAGGATGCTACTCCCACAATTCCTTGGGATGGGGATAGTGTATGAAGCTAAAACTATCCTCTGAGATTGGCCATTGTTGTTGGCCACACCATGAGTGTGATTTGGGATGTTATCCTCCATCACTTGATCCTCTCCTTCTGATTCCTCTTCACCAATAATCTCATTTCCTCTTGCTTCTCTTCTTAGTCTTCGTAGAGTTCTCTCGTCAAGGTTACAAGAGGTGGATACCTCTCTCCTTGCTTCTGTCATACACACAAAACAAGAAATAATAAATAATCCACTCTATTGCTAGAGTTATGTTAAGGTTAGCTTAAACAAAAATTCAAACAGTTAGTGTGCTTAGTAAAAATAAAAAGAAAATGTTTAATCTAGATTATCACCCTACTTAATCATTGTCAATCTAAATTAATCCCCAGTAACGGCGCCAAAAACTTGATGGAGGAAATTAGATTTCCACACAAAACTAACCGACAAGTGTACCGGGTCGCATCAAGTAGTAATAACTCACAAGAGTGAGGTCGATCTCACAGGGATTGATGGATTGAGCAATTTTAGTTAGGCGATGAATTTAGTTAAGCGAATATTTGATGATTTGAGTGAAACTTGATTAACAGAAGCTAAATTGCAAGAAAATAAAAGGGAGAGGGTGGATTGACTGAATCTTAAAGTACAGAAGAAGTAAATTGCAGAAACTTAAAATGCAAGAAAGTAAAAGAGCTGAAACTTAAATTGCAAGAAAAGTAAATTGCAGAAACTTAAAGTGCAAGAAACTTAAATTGCTCAATGTAAATTGACAAGAAGCTTAAATTACATCAAGAATAAAAGGGATTTGGGTGTTGGGATTCAAATTGAACTAGAAAATGTAAATTAAAGTAAATCAGAGAGCTATGAGATGTAGATTTAAATCTGGATCTCAGTAGCTAAAACAGAAATGGAAAATTGCTTCAAGAAACAAAACAGCATGAAAACTTAAATCAATTATGAAATTCTAAGAGGAAAATTGAAAAGTGCAGAAGAGCAATAAGATCAGAAAGCAGATCTAGATCTCAATGACTCTCTTGACCAACCAGAAAATAAATTGCAGAAGAAATGGAAATGAAAATAGAAAAGGAAATTTAGATCCAACTTTCAATTCTTAGAACTATTGAGAAGAAAAGTAAAAGATAATTCTCAGATGAAGAATCAATGGAGCTCTTCAATCTCAGTTTCAAAAACCCAAAATAGAAAGTAGAAGTTACAGAAGCAAGAACAAACAGAAAGAAAACTAGATCTAATCCCCAAATCCCAAATTCAAAACAAATGAAAAACTAAAAATGAGCTAAAGGTCCTTCTTCAAATCATACTTGCTCCTATTTATACACTTTCTATTTTGGTCTTCAAAGCTTGGAGTGGGATTTTCAAAGTTGGCCTTGAATGAAAAATGGATCCGGGTGGCTTTGGTTCAAGTGGCATGAGTCAAGGTGCTATCTCCAGTGGAGCGCTCAGTTTTGAGTAGTGAACGTTGCGTTCACTTTTTGTTGGTGATCCTTTGGCGCGCATTTGTCTTCCTATAGCATTCAATAAGTGAACGCTGCGCTCTACCCTTGAGCGCTACACTTGATGCTAAGCCTTCCTCCCCATGAGAAGCACGAAAACGTTGCCAAAAGGGAACGTTACGTTCAAATTCTTGAACGCTACCCTTCCTTGGCTTGATGCGCGCCCATCTTCCCTTGGTGCTCCCTCTTCGAGCACGATAATGTTCACAAAAGTGAACGCTGCGTTTGAATTATTGAGCGCTACCCTTGTTGCTTTGATGTTGCGCCTTGCTTCCTCGCTCAAGAGTCACGAAAATGTTTTACAAGGGGAGCGTTGCGCTATAATTTTTTAGCGCTACCCTTCCTTGGTGTGTGCCTCATGATTGAGCGCCCGAAAATGTTCACTAAGGTGAATGTGGCGTTCACTTGCTTGAACGCTGGCTCTTGTTGAGCCTTGGTGCGTTGGTTTCCTTGCCTACCATTGCCTTAATGAACGCCACGTTTGGTAATGCAACGCTGTCCTGGTTCTTTCCTTTCTTCATCATTTCTTCACCTACAAGCAACCAAACAACTAATCAAAGTCCCACCAAAATCACTAGATCTTTGCATCATTTATAAAATCGTTAAATTCTAGCATAAAACCTATGATTTTATGCAAAATAAGTGATGTTTGATTGATTCAACATAATCATGAAAATCCACTCCAACTACTTACTTATTGTGCAAGAAAGTGCATAAAACCTAATGAAACTTAATGAAAAATTCTTGTAAAACTAGCATAAGATGACTTGTCATCAATATTCCAGATCAGGGAATGCTGCTTCTCATACTCTAGCCTCGACGCCACAGAAACCTCAGTAACCCAAGGTCAATGGGATTATATGTCACATATCCAAAGTCCCCTAAGCACGCTCTTGGAATCCACAGTGCATTCTCTAGCTTGTGGTTCAATGCTATATGGGCAGGACTCACACGGAACCCATATAGAACAAGGATGATTGTCACAGGTCATCTTCAATTCATGATATAAAGAATGAAAATGCACAAGAAAATGGAATCACATGTGTATTTAAATAGAATAGTAATATTACTAATCCATGAGAATCAATAGAGCTCCTAACCCTAGCTTAGGAGGTTTAGTTGCTCATGCTTTTATAGAACGTAATGTAAAAAGTGAAACGGTAAAGATAAGGCAGAAGATCCTAAACATGGGTGATCTTCTCCTTTTAAATACTAATCTAGTGACTAAGAAGTACAAAAAATATGACAGACTAGACTAGAGGTGCAAAAAGCCATCCTTGGGCCCACTTTTGTTGAGTACTTGGGCTGAGCTTGGCCTCCAACTTTGAGGAATGGGTGTTGAACGCCCATTAGGGGGTGATATGCACTGCCTTGTGTCTTGGTGGGCATTGAACACCAGGAATGGGGTGGTTCCTGGGCGTTCAACGCTGGCTTGTCTCCTTGGGGTGTTGAACGCCAGCCAGGGGGTAGCTCCTTGGCGTTTAACGCCCAGTATAGGCAGGCTCCTTCAACGAAAAGTATAGACTATTATATATTTCTGGAAATCTCTGGAAGTTAGCTTTCAAACTCCGGTGAGAACGTGTCATTTAGATCTCTGTACCTCCAAAATTGCTCATTTAAATGCATGGAGGTCAGATTCTGACAACATCTGTTACACTTTCCTTGCTTCTGAATCAGACTTTGCCAAAGATCCTCAATTTCAACTAGAATTTACCTGAAATCACCACAAAATCCAACTCAAAGTAGGATCCAAAAATGTGAATTTTGCACTAAACCTATGAAAACATAATAAAACATAAAAAAAACATAACTAAAACATATGAAAATAATACCAAAATGCATATAAAATATTCGCTCATCAGTAGAAAAAGAAAATAAAAAGATCTAATTTAGAGAATCAATTAATGTAGTAGTTGTTAATCTCAATTAATTCTCGGCAATGGTGCCAACAACGTGATGCAGAATTTTGGCAAAATCAAAAACTCGGAAAATGCACCGAAGTGATGAGTTGAGGCTTTAACTCAAAGTTGTTTGCCTCCACATTGAGCCTCACTATGCTACTCCTACAACTATTCCTTGTAGGGGTAACAAAATCTCCAAGAGTCCTCCTAGCATTTGCATTGTTGTTTTCCATGCTTTCTTGCTCAAACTCTTCTTGAATTGATGAAGAGTTTTCTCAATTTCTGGATCAAAGTAGAGGGGTTCCTTGTCTTGATTTCCCTGCATGCAAAAGTAAGGAAAAAAAAAAAAGAAAAAAGATGGAATTTCCAACGTCACATTGAAGGGAATTCCAGTGAGTAACAAAATAAAATAAAAAGTTATAATTTAGAGAATCAATTAATGTGGTAGTTGTTGATCTCAGTTAATCCCCGATAACGGCACCAAAAATTTAATGCAGAATTTTTGCAAATCATAACTCGTCAAGTGCACGAATCGTATCAAGTAATATTACGGTGAGTGAGTTATCATTCCCACGAAGTTTAAAGGACTAAGCAACAATGATTAATTGATTATTCTAATTAGATAAATTAAATAAATAGAAGAATAAGAATGAGACATGTGAACAGAGAGCAATAAAATAGCAAACAATTAGTTAATGACAGTGATTATGAGAATGTTATGGTTTCAGAGATATTCACTCATTAGAAAAATAATCTTTGTGTTAATTTATTTGAGGCATACAAAGATCAATCACAACAAATCATAAATAATCCAATCCCAATTCCTTGGGAATTCAATTTCTCTTTAACCTAATTAATCGCTAATTCCTTAGTAAATTATTTAAGAAAAGAGTTTAAGCACAAAACTGATTTAATTTCAAATTAGATTTAAGACTATTCCTATACCATTGAGACTTACAAAAAAAAAATAATTTCCAAGAGTTTTCTAATCCGAAATTTATATCACTTATTCAAACTAGAGCAATTGAAAATCAATACGTGTTGCACACTCCTTGAAACACTATTCCTAGTTAAATAAAAAAGTAGTGAGAAAGAGTTTTCAAGCTATTTCTGATATTACTTTTTCCAAAACAAAATTTAGAATTCAAAACGGAGTTAGAATATTTTCCAACAATTCTGAATATTTAGGGATGAAGAACAAAAAATCAATCATGAAATAGATCAAAACATAAACCTCAAATAAATTAAAACATTTAGATTAATAAACCATAAAAAAATTAACAGAGCTTCTAACCTTAACAAAGGAGATTAGTTGTTCATGGTAGAATGAAAGTAAAACTCTCAAACTGTGGTGATCAAGTCCCCATGGATAATGTTCTCCACCTATTTTTAAAATCTAAACAAAATATAAAAACCCCACAAAAGTAGACCTTCACTTCTGAAAGAGTCATCTAGCATGCTCAACGAGGTGCTTCACGTCCTGCATCTGAAAAGCAACAATATGTATGGAATGAGAACTGGGAGTTCTCAGTATGATAAATGTGCCCACATAGTTAATATATAAGGTCCCGGAAAAGCCAGAGCCATTCTTAGAACTCTGACACTCAGATTTACACTTAAAATTAATTCTACACCAGGATTAATGGTAATCTATCTAAGGGGATTCTAATTCTAATCTAACTCTTCACCTCTTGTCAACCCAAACCTCCTAATCACCGGTGCAACTACCCTCAGCGTCACCTCTGCCAGCATGAGGGATCTCGTAGTTGCAAAGACAAACAAAGCATATAAGGAATACACAATTAAAGAGAGAGGTACAGTAGTTAACTCATGTAGCATATGGAATTAGGCAAACCAAAATATGCATAATCAAAGAAAACACATAAATGCACATGATGCACGTCTGCCCTATGGTCGATGATATCATATATCCTGCCAAACCCAACATGTCCGGTAGCGAACCCTGGACAGTCCCAGTAACGCGAAGCTCAAAGCATATACATATATAAATAATCAATCATCCATCGCGTGGATAGGACAAAGGAATCACAAATCTCAACCTGGAACCAGTGGGGGCGAGTCACTGTGTTTACCCAGGGAGACTAAGATCAATGATAAATACCATCCAAGAGCAAGTGAAGCGACCACTGCATCTACCCAGGAAGCTCAAAATCATCTCATCCCAAAGCATTTGAGACGAACCACACCCTTGAATCAACCCGGAGAGCCTCAACTAACCAACTTGGAGCAAGTGGAGCAAACCACAACCCTTGCGTCTACCCAGGAGATACGTTCTCATATGTCCAAGAGGAATAAAGGAGGGGATCCTAATCTCTTACTATCTCGCTGGAGGTGATTTTACAATACCAAGAGGAACAAAGAAGGGGATCCTCATCTTCCACCATCTCACTGGGGTCGCACTTTCGAGAAAGAGTGCTTGAGATAAAACAATCATATTTATAAACAAATTACGCCCAATATTATATTTATAATTAACATATAGTTCCTCAAACTTATCCCCACTAGTACTCCGATATCTTCTCTTTAATCAATTCAATACACTTCACTAAACAACTCTAGTTAACCTACCTGTTCATACATCGGTCCGAGCTATAAAGGACCGGGTTGGCCGACTTCTTAGAAGGTTGGCTGATAAACCACTATTTCATGGTTTATCTTGTACTCAATTGGGTGATTTTTATCAACTCTTTACCCACTTATTCATACTATTCGGATGTTTTACGTTTTCCTTCCTGATTTTGTGCTATGATTGAAAACATACTTCTTTGGCCTTTAAATTACTAACTTTAAACCTCTCTTATTATCATTCGATGCCTTGATATGTGTATTAAGTATTTTTAGAGATTACAGGGCAGGAATGGCTCAGAGGATGGAAAGAAAGCATGCAAAAGTGGAAGGAATACAAGAAGTTGAAGAAATTGCTAAGCTGTCCAACCTGACCTCTTCGCACTCAAACGATCATAACTTGAGCTACAAAGGTCCAAATGAGATGGTTCTAGTTGCGTTGGAAAGCTAACGTCTAGGGCTTCGCAATGATATATAATTTTCTATAGCTTCCTCGAATCTAGGTGACACGAACGCGTGGATCACACGGACGCGTGACCTGGCAAAAACCCAATCCTCGCGAACGCGTGGACGACGCTTCCGCGTCACCTTGCCGCGACTTGAACGTAACAGAAATTGCTGGGGGCAATTTCTGGGCTGTTTTTGACCCAGTTTTCGGCCCAGAAAACTCAGATTAGAGGCTATAAAGTGGGGGAATTCATCCATTCATTAGGAGATCGTCAATTATTCACTTTTCATAATTTAGATGTAGTTTTTAGATGGAGAGGTTCTCTTCTCTCTCTTAGGTTTTAGGATTAGGATTCCTCTTAAAGGATTTAGAATTTCAACTTCTTATCAGGTTCAATATTTCTTTTATATTTTTATTTATTCTAATGCTTTTATTTGTATCTGACTTATGTTACCAATTTGGCTTATGAACTCTTTATGTTTAGATTGATTTTCTCTTATTAATGCAATTGAGGTTTTTCAAATTTATGATTCTTATTTGGTTTAGCTTTTGATATTCTTGGCTTTAATTGATTAACTGGAGACTCTTGAGTTATCAAACTCATCGTGATTGATAATTGTTATTTTTGCTAATTGAATTGGATTCCACTAACTCTAGTCCTTTCTTAGGAATTGGCTAGGACTTGAGGATCAGACTAATTAGTCCACTTGACTTTCCTTTGCTTTAGTAAAAGTTGAGTAAGTGGGATTAAAACACAATTCTCATCACCATCGATAAGGATAACTAGGATAGGACTTCCGAATTTTCATACCTTGCAAAGAGTTTATTTTATAGTTATTTATTTATTTTTCTTGTCATTTAAATTACCTGTTCCTTATTTTAAAAACCCCCAATTTACAAGACTCATAACCAATAATAAGAACACCTCCCTGCAGTTCCTTGAGAAGACGACTCGAGGTTTAAATACTTCGGTTATCAATTTATTTAGGGGTTTATTACTTGTGACAACCAAACGTTTGTATGAAAGGATTTTCTGTTGGTTTAGAAGCTATACTTACAACGCGATCATATATTTGTGAATTTCTTTACCGATAGGAAATTTGATTCGTCATTAGCCCATGACCGACCTCTTAGAGGGTTGGCCCATGACCGACCTCTTGGAAGGTTGGCCCATTACCGACCTCTTCATAAAGAGCTCGGCCAAATCACAATAGAGGCCCAAAGCAGGCCCAAACAAAGGGACATAGCCCAATCTAAAGGCAGCTAAAGCCTAGAAAGATAAAAGGCGGTCCCCCTTAAAGATAAGATGACTTCACTTAAAGATAAGATAAGATAACTAACTAATCTTATCTGAGAATGTCAGTCCACACTACTATAAATACACTAGAGCACCCAAGTGTAACTCATACTCTGATTCTACATAAAAAACCTGCTTAAAGCCCATGCTAACTTAAGCATCGGAGTCTCTTGCAGGTACCACCACCCTCGGGTGACCTAGGATCAGCAGCACCACCAGCTCTAACAAGTCGGACACGACAGCTCCGACCACCACAGTAGATGTCATCTGAGATCGACCTTCAGTTTTAGGTAACCCTCGGAATATTGGCGCCGTTGCCGGGGAACCTGGAAGTCATTCCATCATCATGACAGACAACCTTGACAACGACCACAACTCTGATTTGGAAAATAGAACACCACATAAGAACGCGGACATCACACCGAAAGATACATCTCAACCAAACAGAGTTAAGCATTCACCAAATACATAAATCCTAGAAGCCCTACAATCTCAGCATCGTCTCAAACAGCTCGAAAAAGAGGCCAAACATCAGCGAGAAGCTGAGAGGAACCTCTGAAGAGAAACTAGGCGACGACGAGAGCTAGAGGACAAGCTCCTAAAGCTTGAGGCTGATCTCAAAGCTAAAACCGTTCAGTCTAGTCCCGATGACAGTTCCCACAAGGACCAAGATCCCTTCACCAAAGAGATCATAAAAGCTAAAGTTCCAAAGGATTTTAAAGCTCCTGATATGACATCATATGATGGCACCTCGGACCCCAGCCATCATATCAGCAATTTCAGAAGAAGAATGTATCTCACTGATGCCTCGGATGCCGTTCGTTGCAAAGCCTTCCTAACTACCCTGACAAGGACAGCAATAAAGCGGTTCGATAGTTTGCCTCCTAGAGCCATCACAAGTTTTGACAACTTAGCCACAAAATTCCTTGCCAGATTCTCCATCCAGAAGGACAAATCCAAACACGCCCCGAGCCTGTTAAAGATCAAGCAAGGAGAACGGGAAAGTCTTCGCAACTACATGGAAAGATTTAACAAAGCGTGTCTGGACATACAAAGTCTGCCAACAGAAGCAGCCATCATGGGTCTCATCAATGGCTAAGAGAAGGACCTTTTAGCCACTCAATTTCGAAAAAGCATCCAACATCCCTGAACGAGGTACAAGAACGGGCAGAAAAGTATATTAACATGGAGGAAAACTCTCGATTAGGAGAAACCTCAAAACCTGGATTCTCCTACCCCTGTCGGGACAAGGATAAAGAATCCAAGAAAAAAGGAGATCAACTCAATGAGAAGCCTAGAAAATACCACAATTACACCCCTCTTCGGGTGTCTCTTGCAGATGTTTACCGAGAAATATGCAACACTGAGAAGATGCCACCACCCCGCCCAATCCAAAGCAAAAAAGAAGGGGGAAGTTGATGAGCGGATAATTTATACGCTTTTTAGCATTGTTTGTAGGTAGTTTTTAGTATGATTTAGTTAGTTTTTAGTATATAATTATTAGTTTTTGAATAAAAATCATATTTCTGGACTTTACTATGAGTTTGTGTATTTTTCTATGATTTCAGGTATTTTCTGGCTGAAAATGAGGGATCTGAGCAAAAATCTGATTCAGAGGCTGAAAAAGGACTGCAGATGCTGTTGGATTCAGAACTCCCTACACTCGAAGTAGATTTTCTGGAGCTACAGAAGCCCAATTGGTGCACTCTCAATTGAGTTAGAAAGTACACATCCTGGGCTTTCTAGAAATATATAATAGTCCATACTTTGCCCGAGATTTGATGGCTCAAACTGGCGTTCAAAATCAGCCTAAAATTTCTGGCGTAAAACGCCCAAACTGGCACCAAAGCTGGCATTTAACTCCAGGAACAGCCTAAGCACGTGAAAGCTTCAATGCTCAGCCCAAGCACACACCAAGTGGGCCCTGGAAGTGAATTTCTGCATCATTTACTTATTTCTGTAAACCCTATGCCATTAGTTCATTATAAATAGGACCTTTTGCTATTGTATTTTCATCTTTGGAAAATCCTTGGATCATCTTTTAGAGCTTCATTTTCATATTTGGGAGGCTGGCCATTCGGCCATGCCTAGACCTTGTTCTTATGTATTTTCAACGGTGGAGTTTCTACACCCCATAGATTAAGGTGTGGAGCTCTGATGTTCTTCATGAATTAATGCAATTACTACTGTTTTTCCTTCAATTCACGCCTACTTCTTCTCTAAGATATTCACTCGCACTTCAACCCGATGAATGTGATGATCCGTGACACTCATCATCATTCTTACTTATAAACGCGTGCCTAACAAACACTTCTGTTCCATCTGAAATAGCTTGAGTGCGTATCTCTTAGGCTAGAATTATTGGCAGCCATTCCTGAGATCCAGAAAGTCTAAACCTTGTCTGTGGTATTCCGAGTAGGATCTGGAAAGGGATAACTATGACGAGCTTCAAACCTGCGAATGTAGGGCGCAAGTGACAGTGCGCAAAAGAACAATGCTCCTATTCCGACGCTAGCGGGAACCGACAGATGATTAGCCCTGCGGTGACAGCGCAGATGGAATTGTTTTCATCCGAGAGGATCATACAGCTTGCCATGGAAGGAGGTAACGCATGATTGGAAGAAGGCAGTAGGAAAGCAGAGGTTCAGAAGGAACAAAGCATCTTCATACGCTTGTCTGAAACTCCTACCAACGAATTACATAAGTATTTCTATCTTATTTTCTGTTTTAATTATATTTTAATGATCAAACCTCATAACCATTTGAATCTGCCTGATTGAGATTTACAAGGATGACCATAGCTTGCTTCAAGCCGACAATCTCCGTGGGATCGACCCTTACTCACGTAAGGTTTATTACTTGGACGACTGATGAGTATTTTGGAGGAAAAATAAATTTCTCCCAAAACACACAAATCTAACCGGCAAGTGCACCGGGTCGCATCAAGTAATAAAAACTCACGGGAGTGAGGTCGATCCCACAGGGATTGAAGGATTGAGCAATTTTAGTTTGGTGGTTGATTTAGTCAAGCGAATCAAGATTTGGTTGGGTGATTTGTGATTTACAGAATGTAAATTGCATGAAATTAAAGAGAGCAGGAAATTAAATTGCTGAATCTTAAAGAACAAGAAATTAAATGGCAGAAACTTAGAGTGCAAGAAATGTAAATTGCGGAATCTTAAAGTGCAAGAAATGTAAATGGCTCGAAATGTAAAGGGAATTGGGGATTGGATTTGCAGAATTTAAACAAGGAAAAGTAAATTGCATCAAACAGAAAAGTAAAAGAGGTTTGGATCAAATCGGATCTCAGAACAGAAAAGTAAATGAACATTGAAAACAGTAAACAGAGAATGTAAAATTGGGAAATCAGATCTCAGGACCCAGAGACTAGAAAACCAAGTCTAGATCTCAATGCCTTCCTAGATCCAATCAAGAACAATTGCAAGGGAATTGTAAATTGCAAGGAAAGTAGATGAAGAGCAATTAACAGAAATTAAATTCAATCAAGCAGTAAATAAAACAGAGAGATCCAAGGATGAGATTGAAACAGAATTTCTTCAATTCTCCAACCCAAGATCCAAGACAATTGTAATTGAAATTGAAAGCAATAAAACTAAGAGGAAGAGAAGTGAATTCTCCTTCCCCAAGACTAAGAAATTAAAGATCACTCAATATCCAAAGCTCTCCGAAAACTATTATGAAAATTCAAAGGGAAAGCTCCCCGAAGAACTTGAATTCTATCCTATTTATACACTTTCTTCAAATGATCTTCAAGCCTTGAGTTGGGCCTTTGCTCTTGGTGGAATTGGGTTGAAAGAGGCCTTGGTTGATTGCTCTTGAAGTTTGGAGAAGAACCAAAGTGAACCAATTGAACCGGGTTGGAGTTTTGCAAAAGTTGGACCAAAAGTTGGAGCAAAAGTTAGGGTCTAACTTTTGGTCTAACTTTTCATATCAGCCAACACAATTTGCTGATACTCACGTTGGTGCAAAAGTTAGGGGTCTAACTCTTGCACCAACGTTGGCCTTCCTTGGTGCACTTGAGGCGCCAACGTTAGCCCAAAAGTTAAGGGCTAACGTTGGCGCAAACTTTTGCTCCTCCCCTTGTAATTTTCATGTGCCAACGTTAGCCTCAAAGTTAGGGGCTAACGTTGGCGCAAACTTTTGGTGCCCAGGGAGTGTTTTTCTCATGCCAACGTTAACCTCAAAGATAGGGGCTAACGTTGGCGCAAACTTTTGGTGCCCAGGGGTGATTTTCATGTGCCAACGTTAGCCTCAAAGTTAGGGGTTAACGTTGATGCAAACTTTTGGTACCCAGGGAGTGATTTTCAAGTTCCAACGTTAGCCCAAAAGTTAGGGGCTAACGTTGGGGCTAACTTTTCACCCAAAAATTTGTGCAAAAGTTTGAGGCTAACTTTAGGTCCAGCTTTTTGCTTCCTGGTTCAATTTCACTTATTCCATTGTCTTCTCTTTACTCCTAGCTATTCCTTCTTGCTTCAACCTTTCTCCAAGCTTTCTTCACCTATCATTAATCAACCAAACACATCAAAGCTATGCTTAAAATCATGAGATATTCATTCTTTCATAATATGTGACAATTATAGTATAAAACCTCATGAAATAGCATGAATTCATACATGGTTGATTAAATCAAAGGAAATATGAAAATCTACCAAATTGGCTTGCTTAGAGTTCAAGAAAGTGCATAATTCAAGTGAAAACAAAAGGAAAAGACTAGTTAAAATAGGCTAAGATGACTTGTCATCACAACACCAAACTTAAAGCTTGCTTGTCCCCAAGCAAGAAATGAATTATGCTCAGAGATTCTTTTAATTAAGATGAATTGAGGAACACTTGTAAAGTGCAGTGAGTGAAGTGATCAAGTATCAGTGGGGTGAACTCTAAATCATATGCTCATGCAAGGGCTTCAGTGCTCACTAGTCCTTACATATTGGGAGTCGTAGGTCTTTAGGATTTTCATCCAAATGGTACCATGGAGATCTCTTTATATGTAATCACCTTGAAGCAGCTTATAGTTTCTGTGCTTTGGCCACGACTCTAAGTATCATGTCTCAAAGCGGCTCTTTAGATAAGCTTTCAATCAATACTCCTAAACCAGTTGGTTTTAAGGTATTAGGTGTTAAAGCACCCCTAAGGATTTACTTGCTCAAGCCTCTTTCCTTGACACACTTCAACCACAAGCATTTACTAGGATAACAACTCTTTGAGTTTTTGTTTCTTTCTTTCTTTTTCTGCCTAGTAATTGATGCTCAGAGCCTTGGGCCATGTTCTTTTTGCTTTTGTATTTTCTTTATTTTCTTTTGTTTTGTTTGCTGCTTCTTGGATCAATAGATTTTTGAGAATCTCCACAATACTTCTTTGAACTTCATGTCCCGCCTATGAGCTCCCATGCAAGTTTTCACAAGCATGCAACCTCAATACATAATCATACAACTAGAACCACCACTTCTCCTAATCTTTTGCTTGCCTCAAAATTGTTTAATTCCTCAATCCTTCTTTTCAAAGAACTTTCATGTGATGCATTCTTGAAAATTGAGTGCAAACAAGTTTTGAAGATAAGAATGTTGTGAATGATCAAACATCTTGCTTATTGAATTATAAAGAAAAACTATGCTATGCATGCAGGCAGGGGTATATAAAAAAACTATACTATGCAGACAGGCAGGGCAAATAAGGATACAATCCAACTTGCAATAGCAGCAATATTTGATGTAAACAATCACTTAACAATACAACCTGTTGGAGTTCACTTGCTTTCCTTCTCATCACCATTGCTGGCCTTTATGTTCATCTTTTGTTTCTTTGGTTGATGATTCTTAATCCCTCCAAAGGCTTGTATGATGCTCTGCAATGATATTGGAAGTTGCTTGTTTCCCAAGCACTTAGAAACAATGGTTAGCATGCAGGATTTATTTGTGGGCCTTTGAACTTACTTTGGTGTGAGAACACCAAACTTAGTACCTTGCCAATGGTTCTTGTGCATCAGATTAACCATGTGTAAAACTCTTTTTCTTTTTCAAAAATGACAAAACTGAAAACTAGGAAACAGCAGAATAGTTAACTAGTTCATCCAACATGCTTGAAGCCAGCATTATGCAGAAAATGAGAATGTGTTTTATGATGGGATTTTGGTGAAACACCAAACTTAGAATCCTTCATTCTCCCTTATATTGTTTTGGTGTGCAACACCAAACTTAGCTTCTTGCAATGTAGATAAGCTAATTAACCTTTTTATTGAAATAGCTATGAAAGGAAAACTACCTCAGGTTGGGTTGCCTCCCAACAAGCGCTCTTTTATTGTCACTAGCTTGACATCCTCTGTGCTTGCTTAGTTCAGATTCTGGGCTTCCTTCTCCTTGTCCCCTTGTCCTCCTAAGTGAGGCTTTGCTTTGTGATGCTCATCCTAGATGAGTGATTCTTTTCCTTTAGCCCTTTTCTCACTCATTTCTGTGAGATTCTTAGCTAGTTGTTCCATTTGCCTCTCAATTCTCCCGAGTGAGGCCTCCTGGTGTTTGCTTATCATCCCTTGATGTGTCATCATTTTCTCTATTAAGATCTCCAAATTGGTGATCCTATGATAGTGTTGTGAAATTTGTTGGTTGTGACGTATCTGAGGTTGGAAGGGTGGGCAGTGTGGTTTTTGCAAGTTTGGGAAATGGTTGTTGTAGTTGAAGTTCCTTGGTTCCTGATGTTGAGGTTCCCTCATTCTTAGATAAGAATGTGGCTTCCATGGTGGGAACTGTGCATTCACTGTAGTGGAGTGGAGAAAATCAAGTTGTCTAGCCATTGACTCCAATTGTTGCTGAGTTTGCTGATGTAGCTGTTTGCTTTGATTCATGACTGCCTTCATTCCTTCAAGATTCATTGTATCTTTCTCTGAAGTTGCATTCTGTGGTGTCTCAAAGGAGTGTTGGTTGTTGGTTCTCTTGTCATTGAACCTTGCAGTTCCTTGACCGGTTGCTGTTGCTTCGAGTAAGTCATCTGAGAAGTGATCCACCGCTCTTCTCGTTTCTGGGGATAATCCTTCATAGAATGCTTGGAAAGCCACTTTGTCATTTGCTTTCTTGTATCTTTCCCATGCTTTGAGCAATGGTTCTTCTTCTCCTTGAATGAATGGATGTGTTCCCTCTTTCATCTTGATGTTTTGTTGGGATGTAGAGAATTTGGCTAGAAATTTGGCAACCAAACCATCCCAACTAGTGATACTTCCTTGGGGAAGAGTTTCAAGCCATTGTGCTGCCTCATCCTTTAGTGAGAAAGGGAATAGCAAGAGCTTATAGACATCATTATTGACAACATCATAGATCCTCAGAAAAATAGATAGATGCTGTTCAGGATCCTCCAATGGATTTCCACCATAGGAACAATTGTTCTCTATTAGTGTAATGATTTGCGGCTTCATGTTGGCATGTTCTTCTTTCTCAGAAACTTCATTTTCAATGATATCCTTCCCTCTGGCTGCTCTTTTTTCCTGCGACATAAAAATCAACAACGGAACACACAGTGATACTCTTGAAAATTGAGTGTAGTCAGTTGAGACAAAACTTCAAACAGTTAATGGGTTAGTCAAAAATTAAAGAAAAAGTGCTTGATCTAGATTACCACCTCACTTAATCATTGTCAATCTAATCAATCCCCGGCAACGGCGCCAAAAACTTGATGAGTATTTTGGAGGAAAAATAAATTTCTCCCAAAACACACAAATCTAACCAGCAAGTGCACCGGGTCGCATCAAGTAATAAAAACTCACGGGAGTGAGGTCGATCCCACAGGGATTGAAGGATTGAGCAATTTTAGTTTGGTGGTTGATTTAGTCAAGCGAATCAAGATTTGGTTGGGTGATTTGTGATTTACAGAATGTAAATTGCATGAAATTAAAGAGAGCAGGAAATTAAATTGCTGAATCTTAAAAAACAAGAAATTAAATGGCAGAAACCTAGAGTGCAAGAAATGTAAATTGCGGAATCTTAAAGTGCAAGAAATGTAAATGGCTCGAAATGTAAAGGGAATTGGGGATTGGATTTGCAGAATTTAAACAAGGAAAAGTAAATTGCATCAAACAGAAAAGTAAAAGAGGTTTGGATTAAATCGGATCTCAGAACAGAAAAGTAAATGAACATTGAAAACAGTAAACAGAGAATGTAAAATTGGGAAATCAGATCTCAGGACCCAGAGACTAGAAAACCAAGTCTAGATCTCAATGCCTTCCTAGATCCAATCAAGAACAATTGCAAGGGAATTGTAAATTGCAAGGAAAGTAGATGAAGAGCAATTAACAGAAATTAAATTCAATCAAGCAGTAAATAAAACAGAGAGATCCAAGGATGAGATTGAAACAGAATTTCTTCAATTCTCCAACCCAAGATCCAAGACAATTGTAATTGAAATTGAAAGCAATAAAACTAAGAGGAAGAGAAGTGAATTCTCCTTCCCCAAGACTAAGAAATTAAAGATCACTCAATATCCAAAGCTCTCCGAAAACTATTATGAAAATTCAAAGGGAAAGCTCCCCGAAGAACTTGAATTCTATCCTATTTATACACTTTCTTCAAATGATCTTCAAGCCTTGAGTTGGGCCTTTGCTCTTGGTGGAATTGGGTTGAAAGAGGCCTTGGTTGATTGCTCTTGAAGTTTGGAGAAGAACCAAAGTGAACCAATTGAACCGGGTTGGAGTTTTGCAAAAGTTGGAGCAAAAGTTAGGGTCTAACTTTTGGTCTAACTTTTCATATCAGCCAACACAATTTGCTGATACTCACGTTGGTGCAAAAGTTAGGGGTCTAACTCTTGCACCAACGTTGGCCTTCCTTGGTGCACTTGAGGCGCCAACGTTAGCCCAAAAGTTAGGGGCTAACGTTGGCACAAACTTTTGCTCCTCCCCTTGTAATTTTCATGTGCCAACGTTAGCCTCAAAGTTAGGGGCTAACGTTGGTGCAAACTTTTGGTGCCCAGGGAGTGTTTTTCTCATGCCAACGTTAGCCTCAAAGTTAGGGGCTAACGTTGGCGCAAACTTTTGGTGCCCAGGGGTGATTTTCATGTGCCAACGTTAGCCTCAAAGTTAGGGGCTAACGTTGGCGCAAACTTTTGGTACCCAGGGAGTGATTTTCAAGTTCCAACGTTAGCCCAAAAGTTAGGGGCTAACGTTGGGGCTAACTTTTCACCCAAAAGTTTGTGCAAAAGTTTGAGGCTAACTTTAGGTCCACCTTTTTGCTTCCTGGTTCAATTTCACTTATTCCATTGTGTTCTCTTTACTCCTAGCTATTCCTTCTTGCTTCAACCTTTCTCCAAGCTTTCTTCACCTATCATTAATCAACCAAACACATCAAAGCTATGCTTAAAATCATGAGATATTCATTCTTTCATAATATGTGACAATTATAGTATAAAACCTCATGAAATAGCATGAATTCATACATGGTTGATTAAATCAAAGGAAACATGAAAATCTACCAAATTGGCTTGCTTAGAGTTCAAGAAAGTGCATAATTCAAGTGAAAACAAAAGGAAAAGACTAGTTAAAATAGGCTAAGATGACTTCTCATCAACGACCCAGTGCACTTGCTGGTTAGTTGTGCGAAGTTGTGAAAAAGAGTTGAGATTACAATTGAGCATACCAAGTTGTTGGCACCAATGAGATCACAATTTCGTGCACCAAGTTTTTGGCATCGTTGTCGGAGATTGTTCGAGTTTTGACAACTGACGGTTCATCTTGTTGCTCAGATTAGGTAATTTTATTTTAATTTTAAGCTTTTTGTTTTTATTTTTTTTATCTTCGAAAAATTCATAAAAAGAAAAAAATAAATTATTCTATGTCTTCAAAATTTTTAATAATGAATTCTAGAATTTTAGATGATGCTTTCATCATCACAGGAGCTAATTGATTCCCATCAATTTGGCTGTTGTATGTAATGACCTGCTGAAGCTTGGCTAGCCATGTCTAATCTTTTTAGACTGAAGCTTTAGACTAACATTGCATGATTCCTGGAATTTCTATTAAAAATTTGAAATCCTTATTTTTCTTTTTCCAAATAATTTTCGAAAAATACAAAAAAATATTTAATAAAACCATGAAAATAAAAAATTTTACGTTTCTTGTTTGAGCCTAGTGTCACATTTTAAGTTTGGTGTCAATTGCATATTTTGATTTTTTTTCTTTAAATTTTTGAAAATCCATGCATTTGAGTTTTGTTCTTCATTGATGTTCAAGTTGTTCTTGATGATTTTATTGGGTCTGATCTTTAAATTCTCTTGTTTTGTGTGCATTCTCAATTTTTTAGTGTCTCTAATATGAAAATTTCTAAGTTTGGTGTCTTGCATGTCTTTCTTTTCTTAAAAAAATAATATGATTGTTCATCTTGACATTCAACGTGTTCTTGCATGCATTGTTTATTTGATCTTAGTTTTTCATGATTAATTTCATTTTGTTGTTGTTCTCTCTCATCATTAAAAATTCAAAAAAATTTCTTTTTAAATCGTTTTTCAATCATATCTTCTCAATCATATCCTCTCAACCACATCTTTTTCAAAATAATTTTCAATTATATTTTTTATTACTGATTTCAAAATATTTTTCAAAATCACCGAACAACTTTCTCACTTTTAATTTTTGGAAAACCATTAACCATTTTTCAAAATTCTTTAGCTAATTGTTTTAAATTTTATTTTTATTTTTCTTTTAAAAAATTTTTTTGAAAATTCTCTCTCTCACCTTCTTCTATTTAAGGACTAACAATCCTCCTCAATTAGCAATTCAGACTCTCTCTCCTTCTTCATATGTTCGAATTCTTATCTACTTACCTCATCCCTCTATTCCTATTTTACTCTGACACCCCAAGGAATCTCTATACTGTGACATAGAGGATTCCTATTCTTTTCTGTTCTCTTCTTTTTCATATGAGCAGGAGCAAGGATAAGAACATTCTTGTTGAAGCTGATCTGGAACCTGAAAGGACCTTGAAGAGGAAGCTAAGAGAAGCTAAAGCACAACACTCTGGAGATGACCTGACAGAATTTTTCGAAAAAAAAGAAGACATGGCCGAACCCAACAATAATGCCAACAATGCAAGAAAGATGCTTGGTGACTTTATTGCACCCTCTTCTGACTTCTGTGGAAGGAGCATCTCAATTCCTGCAATTGGAACAAACAACTTTGAGCTTAAGCCTCAATTAGTTTCTCTAATACAACAGAATTGCAAGTTTCATGGACTTTCATTGGAAGATCCTCATCAGTTTTTAGCTAAATTCTTGCAAATCTGTGACACTATTAAGACCAATGAGGTTAATCCCGAGGTCTACAGACTTATTCTTTTTCCCTTTGCTGTAAGAGACATAGCTAGGACATGGTTGGACTCTCAACCTAAAGAAAGCCTGAACTCTTGGGAAAAGCTAGTCAATGCCTTCTTGGCAAAGTTCTTTCCACCTCAAAAATTGAGTAAGCTTAGAGTGGAAGTGCAGACCTTCAGACAGAAGGAAGGCGAATCCCTCTATGAAGCTTGGGAAAGATACAAGCAGTTGATCAGAAGGTGTCCTTCTGGCATGCTTTCAGAATGGAGCATCATATGCATATTCTATGATGGTCTGTCTGAACTGTCCAAGATGTCATTGGATAACTCTGCTGGAGGATCTCTTCATCTGAAGAAAACACCTGAAGAAGCCCAAGAACTCATTGAAATGGTTGCAAATAACCAATTCATGTACACTTCTGAAAGAAATCCTGTGAATAATGGGACAACACAGAAGAAAGGAGTTTTTGAGATTGATACTCTGAATGCCATAATGGCTCAGAATAAAATATTGACTCAGCAAGTCAATATGATTTCTCAGAGTCTGTCTGGAATGCAAGCTGCATCTGGTAGTACTAAAGAAGCTTCCTCTGATGAAGAAGCTTATGATTCTGAGAATCCTGGAATGGAAGAGGTGATTACATGGGAGAACCCTATGGAAACACCTACAATCCTTCATGGAGGAATCATCCTAATCTCTCATGGAAGGATCAACAGAAGCCTAATCAAGGCTTCAATAATAATAATGGTGGAAGAAACAGGTTTGGCAACAGCAAACCTTTTCCATTATCTTCTCAGCAACAGACAGAGAACTACTCTGACTTAGCAACTGTATTCTCTGATCTATCTAATACCACTCTCAGTTTCATGACTGAAACAAGGTCCTCCATTAGAAATATAGAGACACAAGTGGGTCAGCTGAGTAAGAAAATTACTAAAACTCCTCCTAGCACTCTCCCAAGCAATACAGAAGAAAATTCGAAGAGAGAGTGCAAGGCCATAACCATGACTAACATGGCCGAACTTGGAGAGAGTAAGGAGGACGTGATTCCCAGTGAGAAAAACCTCATGGGATGTCCTCTGAATGAAAAGAAGTTCCTCTTTGAGGAACCAAGGGAATCTGAGGCTCACACAGAGACCATAGAGATTCCATTGAACCTACTTCTGCCATTCATGAGCTATGATGAGTATTCATCCTCTGAAGAGGATGAAGATATTGCTGAAGAGCAAGTTGCTAAGTACCTGGGAGCAATCATGAAGCTGAATGCCAAGTTATTTGGTAATGAGACTTGGGAGGGTGAACCTCCATTGCTCATCAATGAACTAAATGATCTGGTTCAACTGAAATTACCTCAGAAGAAATAGGATCCTGGAAAGTTCTTAATACCTTGTACCATAGGCACCATGACCTTTGAGAAAGCTCTGTGTGACCTAGGGTCAAGTATAAACCTCATGCCCCTCTCTGTAATGGAGAAACTAGGGATCCTTGAGGTACAAGCTGTAAGAATCTCACTAGAGATGGCAGACAATTTAAGGAAACAGGCTTATGGACTTGTAGAGGATGTCTTGGTAAAGGTTGAAGGCCTTTACATCCCTGCTGACTTCACAATCCTGGACACTGGGAAGAGTAAGGATGAATCCATTATCCTTGGCAGACCCTTCCTAGCCACAGCAAAAGCTGTGATTGATGTTGATAGAGGAGAGTTGGTCCTCCAAGTGAATGAGGACTACCTTATGTTTAAGGCTCAAGGATTTTCCTCTGTAACCATGGAGACGACGCATGAAAATCTTCTCTCAACACAGAGTCAAACAGAGCCCCCACATTCAAACTCTAAGTTTAGTGTTGGGAGGCCATCATCAAGCTTTGAGTATCTGTGAGGCTCCATGAGAGCCCACTGTCAAGCTATTGACATTAAAGAAGCGCTTGTTGGGAGGCAACCCAATTTTTACTTATTTATGTTAAATTTCTATTGTTATTTTATGTTTTCCTTAGGTCGATGATCATGTGGAGTGATAAACCATTATTTTATGATTTATATTGTGTTTAATTGAGTGGTTTTATCAAGTCTTTACCCACTTATTCATATGATTAGCATGATATTACAATTCCTTCCCAAAATTATTCCATGGTTGAAAACTTGCTTCCTATAGATCTTTTAATTATACAATTTAACTCTCCTTTATCCCATTCGATGCCGTGATATGTGTGTTAAGTGTTTCAGGCTTCATAGGACAGGAATGGCTTAGAGAATGGAGAGGAAGCTTGCAAATGGAAGGAACACAAGAAACCAAGGAGATGACCAGCGAACAATGACGCGAGCGCATGGCTCACGCGAGCGCGCGAAAAGAAGAAATTGCAGCAACGCGAACGCGTGCCTGACGCAAACGCGTGGATTGAAGTCTGCACAAATAATGCGAACGCGTGAACGACATGAACGCGTGACAAGGAAAATCGCTGAATGACACAAACGCGTGGATGACGCGTACGCGTGACCTGCGCGATCTGCAAGAATAACAGAATACGCTGGGGGCGATTTCGGGCCACATTTTGACCCAGTTTTTGGCCCAGAAACATAGATTAAAGCTAGGGAACATGCAGAAACTCAACAGGCATCCACAAACATTCAGATTCATTCAGATTAGGGTTATTCTTAGTTTTAGATCTGAATCTTGATTAGCTTTACATTAGTAGTTTATGTTTTTGTTTTGGATTTTTGGATGCTAAAGAACCATTACCTCCGTGAAGACATCACTTTAGTTTGTTTCCTTATTCCTTTACTTTTATCCATTGCTCATTGACCCTATTCAAATAAGTATGTTGTATTTTGAATTTATTAATCTATAGAGTTACTTTTACTTTTAATTAATTTTAGTTTTATATTTTATTTTATTTTATTTATTATGTCTTCTTATATTTTTATGAATATTAATTCCATGTCAATGGAGTAGATTTTCTACTTGACATGGGGGTTGATTAAGAGGAGACACTTGAGTTGGAACGTCAAGTGCTTAGTTAATTTGGACATTGTTGGCTAATTCTATATCTACTAACGCTAGACTTTCCCAAGGGAAAGGACTAGGATCTGCGGATAAGAATCAGTCAATCACTTGACTTTCCTTTACTCAATAAGGGTTAACTAGGTGAAAATAACAACCACTTTACATTACACTTGAGAAGATTCCAACAAGGATAGAACTTCCGATTAATCAACTCCCTAGTCAAGGCTTTTTATATTAATAATAATTCTTAGTTTTATTGCTTTAATTTATAATTATTTTAATTACTCATTATCCAATTCAAACCTTCTGAAAAAAATTTCTAATTGATAGCACTCTTTCCTGCATCTAGTTAGGAGATGACCTGAGACTCATACTCCCAGTATTTTTAAATCTAAATTTTATGACAACCCCTTTTAAATTGGTGAGGCAGACTTTAGCTGGTTGAGAGCTATACTTGCAACGCATTTCTCTTATTAAGACTCTCTTAATTGGTCTAACTTCTGCTACGCATCAATTTTTGGCGCCGTTGCCAGGGAATAGGAGTGGACTAGGACTGAGGAATCAAATTAATTAGCCCACTTAACTTTCCTTTATTTAGTAAGGGTTAACTAAGTGGGAGCAAAATCTAATTTTCATCACACCTGATAAGGATAACTAGGATAGGATTCCCAGTTCTCATACCTTGTCAAGAGATTTTCTAATTATTAATTTATTTTTCTTTCTATTTAAATTACTTGTTCATTATTCCAAAAACCCAAAAAATATACAATTTTTCATAACCAATAATAAATCATACTGCCCTGCAATTCCTTGAGAAGACGACCCAAGGTTTAAATACTTCGGTTATAAATTTTATTGGGTTTGCATAAGTGACAACCAAAACTTTTGTACGAAAGGATTCTCTGTTGGTTTACAAACTATACCTACAACGCATTTATTTTTATAAAAATTCTTTACCGGCAGGAATCTGATCGTCATGGAAACACAAAAACAATTGCAAAAATCAAAGCAAAATAAAAAATAGCATCAAAATCAGCACACCCTGGAGGAGGAGCTTACTGGCATTTAAACGCCAGTAAGGGTAGCAGAATGGGCGTTTAACGCCCAGTCTGGCACCATTCTGGGCGTTTAACGCTAGAAAAGGGAACCAGACTGGCGTTTAATGCTAGAAAAGGGCAACAAGTTGGTGTTTAACGCCAGAAAAGGGCATCAAGCTGGCGTTTAATGACAGTAAGGAAAGAAAAGCTGGCATTAAACGCCAGAAATGGGTAGCAACTTGGCGTTTAACGCCAGGATTGGCACTCCAAGGGGCGTTTACACGACCAAAATGGTGCAGGGATGAGAAATCCTTGACACCTCAGGATCTGTGGACTCCACAGGATCCCCACCTACCTCAACTCTCTCTCTCTTCTTCACACCTTACCATAACACCCACCTCACAATTCAAATCCTTTCCCTCCCACACCCAACCCCTAATACACGAACCCTACCCCTCTTTCCACTCCTATATAAACCCCTCATCCCTCCTTCATTTTCACACATCATAAACACTTCTTTCCCCCCTTGGCCAAACCACTCACACCTCTCCATCTCCTCCATTTTCTCCTTCTTCTCCTTCCTTCTTTCTTCTTTTGCTCGAGGACGAGCAAACCTTCTAAGTTTGGTGTGGTAAAAGCGTTGCTTTTCATTTTTCCATAACCATTTATGGCACCTAAGGCCAGAAAAACCTCTAGAAAGAGAAAAGGGAAGGAAAAAGCTTCATCCTCTGAGTCGTGGGAGATGGAGAGATTCATCTCAAAGGTCCATCAAGACCACTTCTATGAAGTTGTGGCCAAGAAGAAGGTGATCCCTAAGGTCCCTTTCATGCTCAAAAGGAATGAGTATCCGGAGATCCGACATGAGATTCAAAAAAGAGGTTGGGAAGTTCTCACCAACCCTATTCAACAAGTCGGAATCTTAATGGTTTAAGAGTTCTATGCTAATGCATGGGTCACCAAAAACCATGATCAAAGTGTGAACCCGAACCCAAAGAATTGGCTTACAATGGTTCAGGGGAAATACTTAGATTTAGTCCAGAAAATGTAAGGTTGGCATTCAACTTCCCAATGATACAAGGAGATGCACGCCCCTACACTAGAAGGGTCAACTTTGATCAAAGGTTGGACCAAGTCCTCGTGGACATATGTATGGAAGGAGCTCAGTGGAAAAGAGACTCCAAAGGCAAGCCGGTTCAATTAAGAAGGCTTGACCTCAAACTTGTGGCTAGGGAATGATTGGAGTTCATCCAACGCTCTATCATTCCTACTAGCAACCAGTATGAAGTTACCATAGACCGGGCTATCATGATCCATAGCATCATGATTGGAGAGGAAGTAGAAGTTCATGAGGTTATATCTCTATAACTCTACAAAGTGGCTGACAAAACCTCCACTTTGGCAATGTTAGCCTTCCCTCATCTCATCTGTCACCTATGCAATTTAGCTGGAGTTGTCATAGAAGAAGACATCCTCATTGAAGAGGACAAGCCCATTGATAAACCACTATTTTATGATTTATATTGTGCTTAATTGTGCGGTTTTATCAAATCTTTACCCACTTATTCATATGATTAGCATGCATTTATAATTCCTTCCTCAAAATACTTCATGGTTAAAAACTTGCTTCCTAGAGATTTTTAATTTTGTATTTTTAATTCTCCTTTATTCCATTCGATGCTGTGATCTGTGTGTTAAGTGTTTCAGGCTTTATAGGGCATGAATGACTTGGATATTAAAAGGAAGCTTGCAAAAATGGAAGGAACACAAGAAATTGAGGAGATGAACAGCGAGAAGTGACGCGGATGCATGGCTCACGCGACCACACGGATTGGAAACTGCAGAAGTGACACGAAGGCGTGGACGACGTGCACGTGTTTCAAGGCAAAACGCTGGTGATGCACGGAAACTTGTCCTTTAACAAATCTCCCTCGGCAAGTATACCGAATTTTCGTCAAGTAAAAACTCACAATAGAGTGAGGTCGAATCCCACAGGGATTGATTGGTCAAGCAACTTTAGTTGGAAGAATGTTCTAGTTGAGCTAATCAGAAATTGGGTTGAGAATTGCAGGAAATTAAATGGCGGGAAAGTAAATTGCAGAAAATAAATGACGGAAGGTAAATTGCAGAATCTTAAATGGGGAAGGGGAGTTTAGCATGAAAGTAAATAGCAGAAAGTAAAGAGAATGGGTAAGATCAGAAATGGGGAGTTCATTAGGCTTAGGAGATGTTGCATTCTCCGGATCAAGTCCATTTTCATCTATTCCTCAATCAATGCATTCATTGATCTCCTTGGCAATCTTAAGTGATTGAATTCTAATTCCTTGGTAATTCAATCTCTCAAATAAGATCAATAGCCAATTCCTTGGTCTAATTGCTCATGAGAAGAGATGAAGTGTGGTCACTGATTATACCACATGTATTTCCAAATCAAAGTATTGGGAGAATTATATGTCACCATATCTGCCCAAACCCCAATTTGGTCCAACATGAGAAAACAATTCTAGCATGATCTCTTCATTCCTCTTCCAAGGTTTAGAAGAGATCCAAGTATGAATAACTTCTTTTCCAAGATAACTACTCAATTGGATGAAGATTGAAAGCTTTCTAGTAAAATCAAGAGAAAAGAGAGAAAAAGGATAATGAAAACTATTATTGATCCATCAAATTACAACAGAGCTCCCTAACCCAATGAAAGGGGTTTAGTTGTTCATAGCTCTGGGAATGAAAAGCATAGAATGAGAGTACATTCTGAGAATTAAACTAAAAGTTGCAGAGAAAGTAAAATATAGAGAGTAATTCTAATAATGCCAAAAGCTCCCCTCTAGTTCAAAGTTCTCCCTATTTATACTATTCTTCTGATCTTTTAGTTGGCTCTTCAAGTCTTGGATATGGGCCTTTGGATCTTGAGTTGAAGCAGTTATCTTCTTCAGTGGGCTTAGCTTTACTTGCAGAGAGAAAGTGTGAAGTAGGCAGGGATTCTAGCTTAGGACGTTAGTGGCGTTAACGTTAAGTGAAAGTGTGGGTTCGAGAACGTTAGTGACAATCACCTTTTTCACTAACGTTCCTAACCCAAGGATGCTCCACGTTAACTTCAATGTTAGTGACATCAACGTGACCACTAATGTTGCCTCTTGGTCCTTCGCACACGTTATTGGGACTTACTTTTTCCAATAACGTTGAGAATTCTCCTTTCTCCCTACGTTAGAGTTCACGTTAGTGTGGCCAACGTGACCTTTAACGTAGGCTTGTCACATCGTCGAGAACGTTAGTGACACTTACCTTTGTCACTAACGTTCCAAAATGCCCCTACTTCTCACGTTAGAGTTCACGTTAACTAGGTTAACGTGGCTTCTAACGTGGTATTGCTAGCCATCTCCAACGTTAGTGACAAAGGTGAGTGTCACTAACGTTGGCTAATCATCCCTTTTACTCACGTTAGCTTCCACGTTAATGTAGTTAACATGGGAGTTAACGTGGCTCACAGTGGCTCATCCCAACGTTAGTGACAAAGGTGAGTGTCACTAACGTTAGTGATTCTTTGCTCCCTCCACATTAGAGTCCACGTTAACTGAGTTAACGTGGCAACTAACATGGCTCAAAGTGGCTTAGCTCAACGTTAGTGACAAAGGTGAGTGTCACTAACGTTGGTCATTCTTTTGTTTCTCCATATTAGATTCCACGTTAACTGAGTTAACGTGGCTCTTAACTTGGCCAATATGAGCTTGGTCCAACGTTAGTGACAAAGGTGAGTATCACTAACGTTGGCTTCATTTTCTTCTTCCACGTTAATTACCACGTTAATGTAGTTAACGTGGCAATTAACGTGGGCTATGATGGCTTTGAGGGTATTATTGGCGATTACTTTTCTCATTAACGTTGCAAGCTAGCTCCCCTTCCACGTTAGAGGTCACGTTAGTTAGACTAACGTGGCTGCTAACGTGGTTCTTCCTTGCTTCCTTTATCCTGAAATCAAGCAATAAAGTGCATCAAAGTTCTAGTCCAAGTTATGAGACATGCATCATCCAATTTGTCATTCAATTCATGCATAATTCTCATAAATTCATATAAAAATCACAATGTTAGCTTGAATCAAGATGTAAATGAAATTCTACCCAAAACTTGCTTATTTCGTAAGAAAGTGCATGAAACTACCCTAAAACCATAAAGAAAAGGTCAGTGAAACTGGCCAAAATGCCCTGGAATCACAACACCAAACTTAAAGCATGCTTGTCCCTAAGCAAGTACTGGAACAAGAGAATGATGAATGAAATGACAAGAGGAATGAATCATTATTGTGGAAGTCATGTTCTTAGTTTTATGGTGGTTTGATGCATAGCAACTTAGGTTCATTCCTTCACTGGCTTTCAGACCTTTATCATGTCCTGGAATACTCACTTGATTGCACCCTATGAGACTTTTATTCATTGATCCTTTTTTGGTTTTCAGGGTTTGATTGTGCTTTTTAGACTAGGTGCTCTGTGAGGGGACGACTCTTTAAGATAAGCTTTCAGCCAGCACTCCCGAACCAGTTGGTTCAAGGTGCTAGGTGTTAAGACACCCCTAAGGACTTACTCCCTCAAGTCTCTTTCCCCCATACATACACACCATAGGCACATGGTTTGTTTATTTTCTTTCTTGAGACCTTGGTGTCCAGCACCTCTTTGGGTTACTAAGTGTTCTGTAGCAAGGGTTACTCTTGATAGTGGACTTTCAGCTGATAATCCCGGGTTAGTTAACCCAAGTTACCAAGTGATAAGGCACCCCAAAGAGCTTATTCATCCAAGTAAATCCCTTACACAGGAGCACCACAGACACATGCCTCATGATTCAAACCCTTGGTGCCTAGCCTTATTTCTTACTCTTTTTCTTTTATTTCCCAACTTTCATTTTTCTTTTCCCCTTTTTCTTATTAGGATCTTGTTATTTAGCTAGTCTCATGGGGTGTGTTTCAAGCATATGATTCAGGACAGATAGTTGCCTTCCTACCTTATTGGTGAACCAACTTAGCTAATCTATTACCATACCATAAACTTAGGAACTTACTCCACAATATGAACTCCACTCTGGTCTTTCATAACATCTCTTTTTTTTCTTTTTATTTAGCTTAAAAGGACAAGCATACAATAAGCAAGATGAAAATGAAAACAGGCAACTTGACTAGCAAGCATAGACCTAAGCAAAAATAAACATCAAATTCTAGTGCATTAAGCTTAAAGAGTAACTATTAATCAAGGGCACATTCAGACTTCCAAATTGATTATTTCCAAGCATATGGAATCAAGTAACAATACAACCTTTTGGTGATGCATTCCAGCTACCCATTTGTTGTCATCCTCCATAGCTTCTGCATCTTTCCTCGCTTCCTTGGATGATGGTGCACTGTTTTTCCAAAAGATTGATTGAATCCCTGCAAAGTTATTGGAAGTTGCTTGTCCCCAAAGCACTTGAGAGATAGTTAGTATGCATGTATGCTTGTGTATTTCGGAACTTAACTTGGTGTGTGAACACCAAACTTAGTTCCTTGCCTAATACAGCAGGTTGAATGCATGCAGAAAATCTCATGTGTGGTTATTAGCAAGACAACTAGAAACTAACTACTGTTAAGTGGTTCCCCTGATTGGTTGGATCTAGCAATTTGCCCTTGAAGGAGTGTAGTGTGATTCTAACTGAAATCTTTGGTGGAACACCAAACTTAGAATTACACACTCACTCTTGTATTGTTTTGGTGTGTAACACCAAACTTAGCTCCTCACAATACGGGGGAAACTACTTGTGATTTTTATTAAAATGCAAATGAAAAGAGAACTACCTTAGGTTGGGTTGCCTCCCAATGAAGCACTCTTTTCGCGTCGCTAGCTCGACGATTCCTCCATCACTTGAGGTGATACTTCACTTTGAGGTTTTCTCCCATGTTGCCCATGTAGTGTTTGAGCCTCTGTCCGTTAACAGTGAACTTCCTCTCTGAACTTTCCTCCATGATTTCTATGTGCCCATACGGTGAGACCTTTGTGACAAGAAAGGGTCCTGACCACCTTGATTTGAGTTTTCCAGGGAAGAGTCTTAATTTGGAATTGTAGAGGAGCACTTGCTGTCCTTCTTCGAAGCTTCTGGGTGTTAAATGGAGGTCATGCCTTCTCTTTGCCTTTTCTTTATAAATCTTGGCATTTTCATAGGCTTGAGATTTGAACTCCTCCATTTCTTGTAGCTGCAAGACCCTCTATTCACCAGCAGCAATGCTATCAAAATTTAGCAGCTTGAGAGCACAGAGAGCTTTGTGTTCCAGCTCCAATGGTAGATGACAAGCCTTTCCATACACCAGTTGGTATTGGGACATCCCGATTGGTGTTTTGAAAGCCCTTCTGTATGCCCAAAGAGCATCATCTAGCTTCTTCGACCAATCCTTCCTTGATGCTCCCGCAGTCTTTTCCAGAATTCTGTTTAGCTCTCTGTTAGATATCTCAGTTTGCCCACTTGTTTGGGGGTGGTAAGGCGTGGAAATCTTGTGTTTCACCCCGTATCGTAGGAGGAGAGCTTCTAGTGGTCTGTTACAAAAATGGCTCCCTCCATCACTGATGAGTGCTCATGGGACTCCGAACCGGCTAAAGATATTCTTTCTGAGGAAGTTCATGACCACCTTGTTATCATTTGTTGGGGATGTAATAGCCTCTACCTACTTGGAAACATAATCCACTGCTACCAAGATGTACTTGTTTGAACATGAGGTTGGGAATGGTCCCATGAAATCGATTCCCCATACATCAAATAGTTCTAGTTCTAAGATGAAGTTTTGTGGCATCTCATTTTTTTTGGGTAAGTGATGAGCAGATAATTTATACGCTTTTTGGCATTGTTTTTAGTATGTTTTTAGCATATTTTAGTTAGTTTTTATTATATTTTTATTAGTTTTTATTTAAAATTCACTTTTCTGGACTTTACTATGAGTTTGTGTGTTTTTCCGTGATTTCAGGTATTTTCTGGCTGAAATTGAGGGACCTGAGCAAAAATCTGATTCAGAGGCTGAAAAGGACTGCAGATGCTGTTGGATTCTGACCTCCCTGCACTCGAAGTAGATTTTCTGGAGCTAAAAAAGCCCCATTGGCTTGCTCTCAATTGCGTTGGAAAGTAGACATCCAGGGCTTTCCAGCAATATATAATAGTTCATACTTTGCCCAAGATTTGATGGTCCAAACTGGCGTTCAAAGTCTGCATCAGAATTCCCAGCGTTAAACGCCGGAACTGGCACCAAAGTGGGAGTTAAACGCCCAAACTGGCACGAAAGCTGGCGTTTAACTCCAAGAGAAGTCTCTACACGAAAATGCTTCAATGCTCAGCCCAAGCACACACCAGGTGGGCCCGGAAGTGGATATTTACGTCATTTACTCATTTTTGTATATCTTAAGCTACTAGTTCTCTATAAATAGGACCTTTTGCTATTGTATTTGAAAAAGGGGAGTCTAATCTTTGAGTAGTTCTATGCTACCTTAGATCACGTTTTGGGGCTGGCCTCATGGCCATGCCTAGACCTTGTTCTTATGTATTTTCAACGGTGGAGTTTCTACATACCATAGATTAAGGTGTGGAGCTCTGTTGTACCTCGAGTATCAATGCAATTACTATTGTTCTTCTATTCAATTCAGCTTGTTCTTGTTCTAAGATATCACTTGTTCTTCAATTTGATGAATGTGATGATCAGTGACACTCATCATCATTCTCACCTATGAACGTATGCCTGACAACCACCTCTGTTCTACCTTCGTTTGAGTGTTTATCTCTTGGATTCTTTAATCAGGATCTTCGTGGTATAAGCTAGAATTGATGGCGGCATTCTTGAGAATCCGGAAGGTCTAAACCTTGTCTGTGGTATTCTGAGTAGGATTCAAGGATTGAATGACTGTGACGAGCTTCAAACTCGTGATTGTGGGGCATTAGTGACAGACGCAAAAGAATCACTGGATTCTATTCCGACATGATCGAGAACCGACAGATGAATAGCCGTTCTGTGACAGAGTGCGTTGAACATTTTCACTGAGAGGACGGGATTATAGCCATTGACAACGGTGATGCCCAACATACAGCTTTCCATGGAAAGGAGTAAGAAGGATTGGATGAAGACAGTAGGAAAGCAGAGAGACGGAAGGGACAAAGCATCTTCATACGCTTATCTGAAATTCTCACCAATGAATTACATAAGTATCTCTATCTTTATTTTATGTTTTATTTATCTTTTAATCATTCATCATCCATAACCATTTGAATCCGCGTGACTGAGATTTACAAGATGACCATAGCTTGCTTTATACCAACAATCTCCGTGGGATCGACCCTTACTCGCGTAAGGTTTATTACTTGGACGACCCAGTGCACTTGCTGGTTAGTTGTGCGAAGTTGTGATAAAGAGTTGAGATTACAATTGTGCGTACCATGTTGATGGTGCCATTGATGATCACAATTTCGTGCACCAAGTTTTTGGCGCCGTTGCCGGGGATTGTTTGAGTTTGGACAACTGACGGTTCATCTTGTTGCTTAGATTAGGTACTTTTCCTTTTTGTTTTTCGAAAAAAAATTTTTCAAAAATAAAAAAAGATTTTCTATTTTGTTCTTCAGAGTTTTTAAGAATGAATTCTAGAGTTTCATGATGATTTGTTGAAGTCTGGCTGGCTGAGAAGCCATGTCTAATCTTTTGGACCGAGGTTTCAACTTATCATCACAAGAGCTTGTTGATTTCTATCAATTTTGTTGTTGAAAGCAATAATCTGCTAAAGCTTGGCTGGCCATTGGCCATGTCTAGTATTTTGGACCGGAGCTTTCATTGAAAGCTTGGCTGGCTAGTAAGCCATGTCTAATTCCTGGACCGGAGTCTTAGACTAGCATTGCAATGATTCTTGAAATTCTTATTAAAAGTTTTGATTCTCTTTATTTTCTTCTCTATATAATTCTCGAAAATCACAAAAAAAATTTTAAAACCATAAAAACCAAAAATATTTTATGTTTCTTGTTTGAGTCTAGTATTAATTTTTAAGTTTGGTGTCAATTGCATGTTTCTATTTTTCTTGCATTTTTCGAAAATTACATGCATGTGTCTTCATTTATCTTCAAGTTGTTCTTGATGATTTCCTTGCTCTGATCTTTAAATTCTCTTGTTTAGTGTGTTTTGTTGTTTCTCATATGCATTCTCAATTTGTTAGTGTCTCCTATATGAAAATTTTTAAGTTTGGTGTCCTGCATGCATTGTTTATTTGATCTTAGTTGCATTTTTATTGTTTCTCATCATCAAAAAAATTCAAAAATATTTTTCAAAACTATGTCTTTTCAAGTCAATAATACAGAGAATTGAATATTCAGAACATTCAGCAGAGGAATCAAACAGAAAAAGTTGGGCATTCAAAACACCAAGTGAAGAAGGAAAACTGGCATTTAAACGCCAGCCAGGGTACCTGGCTGGGTGTTTAACGCCCAAAAAGGTAGAGATTTGGGCGTTAAACGCCAGAATGGGCACCATTCTTGGTGTTTAACGCCAGGATGATACCAGAGGGAAGATTTTGTTTTTAATGCACATTTTTTTTCAAGTTTTCATAATTTTTCAAAATCAAATCTTTTTCAAATCATATCTTTTCAATCATATATTTTCAAAATCAATTTCTTTCCATTTTCAAAAATACTTTCTAACAATTAATGATTTGATTCAAAACTTTCAAGTGTGTTGCCTTTTCTGTTAAGAGGTTTAATGTCTGAATCATATCTTTTAAATTTCTTGTTAGCCAAGTCATTAATCTTAAAAATCAAATCTTTTTTTTTAATTATTTTTCAATCATATCTTTTTGATTTCTAATTTCAAAAATCTTTTTTTTTTCAAAAATCACTTTATTTCTTTCCCAACTTCAAATTTCGAAAATCATTCATCAAGTTTTCAAAATTTTCTTTTAATTATTTCAAAATCTTTTTAATTTATTTTCAAAAATTTTTCCCCTCTTCTTACATCCTTCTATTTAAGGACTAACACTCCTCCACTATCAATAATTCGAACTCCATCCCTCTTGATAAGTTCGAATTCTTCTCCTTCTACCTCCTCCTTCTATTCTTCTTTTCCTCTGACACCTCAAGGAATCTCTATACTGTGACATAGAGGATTCCATACTTTCTTGTTCTCTTCTCTTTCATATGAGCAGGAGCAAAGACAAAGGCATTCTTGTTGAGGCTGACCCTGAACCTGAAAGGACCTTGAAGCGAAAGCTAAGAGAAGCTAAGGCACAACTCTCTGAAGAGGACCTAACAGAAATCTTCAAACTAGAAGAAGATATGGCAACCGAAAACAACAACAATGCCAACAATGCAAGGAAGGTGCTTGGTGACTTTACTGCACCTACTCCTAACTTCTATGGGAGAAGCATCTCTATCCCTGCCATTGGAGCAAACAACTTTGAGCTTAAGCCTCAATTAGTTTCTCTAATGCAACAGAATTGCAAGTTTCATGGACTTCCATTGGAAGATCCTCATCAGTTTTTAGCTGAATTCTTGCAAATCTGTGATACTGTCAAGACCAATAGGGTTGACCCTGAAGTCTACAGACTTATGCTTTTTCCTTTTGCTGTAAGAGACAGAGCTAGGACATGGTTGGATTCACAACCTAAAGAAAGCTTGAACTCTTGGAAAAAGCTAGTCAATGCCTTCTTGGCAAAGTTCTTTCCACCTCAAAAATTGAGCAAGCTTAGAGTGGAAATCCAAACCTTCAGACAGAAGGAAGGTGAATCCCTCTATGAAGCTAGCGAAAGATACAAGCAATTGATCAGAAGATGTCCTTCTGACAAGCTTTCAGAATGGAGCATCATAGGTATTTTCTATGATGGTCTGTCTGAACTATCCAAGATGTCATTGGATAGCTCTACTGGAAGATCTCTTCATCTGAAGAAGACGCCTGCAGAAGCTCAGGAACTCATTGAAATGGTTGCAAATAACCAATTCATGTACACTTCTGAAAGGAATCCTGTGAATAATGGGATAGCTCAAAAGAAAGGAGTTCTTGAGATTGATACTCTGAATGCCATATTGGCTCAGAATAAAATATTAACCCAACAAGTCAATATGATTTCTCAGAGTCTGTCTAGAATACAAGCTGCACCAGGCAGTACTAAGGACGCTTCATCTGAAGAAGAAGCTTATGATCCTGAGAACCCATCTATGGAAGAGGTGAATTACATGGGAGAATCCTATGGAAACACCTACAATCCTTCATGGAGAAATCATCCAAATCTCTCATGGAAGGATCAACAGAGACCTCAACGAGGTTTCAACAATAATAATGGTGGAAGAAACAGGTTTAGCAATGGCAAGCCTTTTCCATCATCTTCTCAGCAACAGACAGAGAATTCTAAGCAGAGCCACTCTGACTAAGCAACCATGGTCTCTGATCTAATTAAAACCACTCAAAGTTTCATGACTGAAACAAGGTCCTCCATTAGAAATTTGGAGGCACAAGTGGGTCAGCTGAGCAAGAAAGTTACTGAACTCCCTCCTAGTAATCTTTCAAGCAATACAGAAGAGAACCCAAAAGGAGAATGCAAGGCCATCAACATGGCCGAATTTGGAGAGGAGGAAGAGGCAGTGATCACCACTGAGGAAGACCTCAATGGATATCCACTGGCCTCCAATGAGTTCCCTAATGAGGAACCATGGGACTCTGAGGCTCACACTGAGACCATAGAGATTCCATTGGATTTACTTCTGCCATTCATGAGCTCTGATGAGTACTCTTCCTTTGAAGAGGATGAAGATGTTACTGAAGAGCAAGTTGCTAAGTACCTTGGAGCAATCATGAAGCTAAATGACAAGTTATTTGGTAATGAGACTTGGGAGGATGAACCCCCTTTGCACACCAAAGAACTGGATGACTTGACTAGGCAGAGATTACCTCAAAAGAGACAGGATCCTGGAAAGTTCTCAATACCTTGTACCATAGGCACCATGACCTTTGAGAAGGCTCTGTGTGACCTAGGGTCAAGTGTAAACCTCATGTCTCTCTCTGTGATGGAGAAGCTAGGGATCTTTGAGGTACAAGCTGCAAGAATCTCACTAGAGATGGCAGACAATTCAAGAAAACAGGCTTATAGACTTGTAGAGGATGTCTTGGTAAAGGTTGAAGACCACTACATCCCTACTGATTTCATAGTCCTAGAGACTAGGAAGTGCATGGATGAATCCATCATCCTTGGCAGACCTTTCCTAGCCACAGCAAAGGCTGTGATTGATGTTGACAGAGGAGAATTGATCATTCAAGTGAATGAAGACTCCCTTGTGTTTAAGGCTCAAGAAAATCCCTCTGTAACCATGGAGAGGAAGCATGAAGAGCTTCTCTCAAAACAGAGTCAAACAGAGCCCCCACAGTCAAACTCTAAGTTTGGTGTTGGGAGGCCACAACCAAACTCTAAGTTTGGTGTTGAACCCCCATATTCAAACTCTAAGTTTGGTGTTGGGAGGTTCCAACATTGCACTGAACATCTGTGAGGCTCCATGAGAGCCCACTGTCAAGCTACTGACATTAAAGAAGCGCTTGTTGGGAGGCAACCCAATTCTATTATATCTATTTATTTTTTATTGCTATTTTATGTTTTCTGTAGGTTGATGATCATGTGAAGTCACAAAAACAATTGAAAAAGCAAAAATAGAATGAAAAACAGAGAAAAAAATAGCACACCCTGGAGGAAAAGCTTGCTGGCGTTTAAATGCCAGTAAGGGCAGCAAATGGGCGTTTAACGCCCAGTCTGGCACCATTCTGGGCGTTTAACGCCAGAAAAAGGCACCAGACTGGCGTTTAACGCCAGGAATGGGCAAGAAGCTGGCGTTAAACGCCAGAAAAGGACAGCAGCTTGGCGTTTAACGCCAGAATTGGCAGAAAGGGCGTTTTTGTACGCCACTCGGTGCAGGGATGAGCTATCCTTGACACCTCAGGATCTGTAGACCCCACAGGATCTCCACCTACCCCACCACTCTCTCTCTTCTTCACCTATTCACCAATCACCTCAATACCTCTTCCCCAAAAACCCCTCACCTATCAAATCCCACCATTCTCTTCACCACTCACATCCATCCTTCATAAAACCCCACCTACCTCACCATCCAAATTCAAACCACTTTCCCTCCCAAACCCACCCATAATAGCCGAACCCGACACCCCTCTCACCCCTATATAAACCCATCTTCACTCCTTCATTTTCACACAACCTAAACACCACTTCTCCACCTTGGCTGAAGCACAAAGCCCACTCCATCTCCTCTATTTCTTCTTCTTCTACTCTCTTCTTTCTTCTTTTGCTCGAGGACGAGCAACCTTCTAAGTTTGGTGTGGTAAAATCTAAAGCTTTTTGTTTTTCCATAACCATTATGCCACCAAAGGCTGGAGAAACCTCTAGAAAGAGGAAAGGAAAGGCAAAAGCTTCCACCTCCGAGTCATGGGAGATGGAGAGATTCCTTTCAAGGGTGCATCAAGACCACTTCTATGAAGTTGTGGCCATGAAGAAGGTGATCCCCGAGGTCCCTTTCAAACTCAAAAAGAGTGAATATCCGGAGATCCGACATGAGACCCGAAGAAGAGGTTGGGAAGTTCTCACCAACCCCATTCAACAAGTCGGGATCTTAATGGTTCAAGAGTTCTATGCCAATGCATGGATCACCAAGAACCATGATCAAAGTGTAAACCCGGACCCAAAGAATTGGCTTACAATGGTTTGGGGGAAATGCTTAGATTTTAGTCCGAAAAATGTAAGGTTGGCATTCAACTTGCCCATGATGCAAGGAGATGAACACCCCTACACTAGAAGGGTCAACTTTGATCAAAGGTTGGACCAAGTCCTCATAGACATTTATGAAGAGGGCGCTCAATGGAAGAGAGATTCAAGAGGGAAGCCGGTTCAACTAAGAAGGCATGACCTCAAGGGTGATAAAAAGGATCCAAGGCTTTGAGCATCAGTGGATAGGAGGGCCCACAGGAATAAAATCCTGGCCTAAGCGGCTAAACCAAGCTGTCCCTAACCATGTTCTTGTGGCGTGAAGGTGTCAAGTGAAAACTTGAGACTGAGCGGTTAAAGTCGAGGTCCAAAGCAAAAAAGAAGAGTGTGTTTAAGAACTCTGGACACCTCTAATTGGGGACTTTAGCAAAGCTAAGTCACAATCTGAAAAGGTTCACCCAGTTATGTGTCTGTGGCATTTATGTATCCGGTGGTAATACTGGAAAACAAAGTGCTTAGGGCCACGACCAAGACTCATAAAGTAGCTGTGTTCAAGAATCAACATACTTAACTAGGAGAGTCAGTAACACTATCTGGATTCTGAGTTCCTATAGATGCCAATCATTCTGAACTTCAAGGGATAAAGTGAGATGCCAAAACTGTTCAGAAGCAAAAAGCTAAAAGCCCCACTCATCTAATTAATACTGATCTTCATAGATGTTTTTGGAATTCATTGTATATTCTCTTCTTTTTTATCCTATTTTATTTTCAGTTACTTGGGGACAAGCAAAAATTTAAGTTTGGTGTTGTGATGAGCGGATAATTTATACGCTTTTTGGCATTGTTTTTAGTATGTTTTTAGCATGTTTTAGTTAGTTTTTATTATATTTTTATTAGTTTTGTTTAAAATTCACTTTTCTGGACTTTACTATGAGTTTGTGTGTTTTTTTGTGATTTTAGGTATTTTCTGGCTGAAATTGAGGGACCTGAGCAAAAATCTGATTCAGAGGCTGAAAAGGACTGCAGATGCTGTTGGATTCTGACCTCCCTGCACTCAAAGTAGATTTTCTGGAGCTACAGAAGCTTTATTGGCTTGCTCTCAATTGCGTTGGAAAGTAGACATCCAGGGCTTTCCAGCAATATATAATAGTCCATACTTTGTCCAAGATTTGATGGCCCAAACCGGCGTTCAAAGTCAGCATCAGAATTCCCAACATTAAACGCCGGAACTGGCACCAAAGTGGGAGTTAAACGCCCAAACTGGCACGAAAGCTGGCGTTTAACTCCAAGAGAAGTCTCTACACAAACATGCTTCAATGCTCAGCCCAAGCACACACCAGGTGGGCCCGGAAGTGGATATTTACGTCATTTACTCATTTTTGTAAATCTTAAGCTACTAGTTCTCTATAAATAGGACCTTTTGCTATTGTATTTGAAAAAGGGGAGTCTAATCTTTGAGTAGTTCTATGCTACCTTAGATCACGTTTTGGGGCTGGCCTCATGGCCATGCCTAGACCTTGTTCTTATGTATTTTCAACGGTGGAGTTTCTACATACCATAGATTAAGGTGTGGAGCTCTGCTGTACCTCGAGTATCAATGCAATTACTATTGTTCTTCTATTCAATTCAGCTTGTTCTTGTTCTAAGATATCACTTGTTCTTCAACTTGATGAATGTGATGATCCGTGACACTCATCATCATTCTCACCTATGAACGTATGCCTGACAACCACCTCCGTTCTACCTTCGTTTGAGTGTTTATCTCTTGGATTCTTTAATCAGGATCTTCGTGGTATAAGCTAGAATTGATGGCGGAATTCTTGAGAATCCGGAAGGTCTAAACCTTGTCTGTGGTATTCTGAGTAGGATTCAAGGATTGAATGACTGTGACGAGCTTCAAACTCGTGATTGTGGGGCATTAGTGACAGACGCAAAAGAATCACTGGATTCTATTCCGACATGATCGAGAACCGACAGATGAATAGCCGTGCTGTGACAGAGTGCGTTGAACATTTTCACTGAGAGGACGGGATTATAGCCATTGACAACGGTGATGCCCAACATACAGCTTTCCATGGAAAGGAGTAAGAAGGATTGGATGAAGACAGTAGGAAAGCAGAGAGACGGAAGGGACAAAGCATCTTCATACGCTTATCTGAAATTCTCACCAATGAATTACATAAGTATCTCTATCTTTATTTTATGTTTTATTTATCTTTTAATCATTCATCATCCATAACCATTTGAATCCGCGTGACTGAGATTTACAAGATGACCATAGCTTGCTTTATACCAACAATCTCCGTGGGATCGACCCTTACTCGCGTAAGGTTTATTACTTGGACGACCCAGTGCACTTGCTGGTTAGTTGTGCGAAGTTGTGATAAAGAGTTGAGATTACAATTGTGCGTACCATGTTGATGGCGCCATTGATGATCACAATTTCGTGCACCAGTAAGTTTCCAGCTCATTGACATTCATTGCAATTCTTTACCAGTTCTTTGGCATCCTTGAAAAGGGTGGGCCAAAAGAATCCGCTTTGTAACACCTTGGCTGCCGTTCTGTCTCCTCCAAAATGGCCTCCATAGCATGAGCCGTGGCAATTCCACAAGACCTGTCGTCCCTCTTCTTCCGAAACACATCTTCTCAGGATTCCATCTGGACACTTCTTGAAGAGATATGGCTCATCCCAGACAAAATACTTTGCATCATTGATGAGCTTTCTTTTCTGGTGTTTGTTGAGTTTTGGAGGTAAAGCCCCAGTTGCTTTAAAATTGGAAATATCTGCAAACTAGGGTGCTTTGTGAATCATCATCAACTGCTCATCTGGGAAGAACTCATTTACATTTGTATCATGTGTTCCTCCTTTATCATGAGGGATTTTGGATAGGTGATCTGCTACCTTGTTCTCCACTCCTTTTTTTTCTCTGATTTCAATATTGAATTCCTGCAACAATAAGATCCATCTTATTAGTCTTGGTTTTGATTCTTGCTTGGCAAACAAATATTTAAGTGCTGTGTGATCTGTGAAGACAATCACTTTGGCACCAATGAGGTATGATCTAAACTTGTCAAATGCAAAAACTATTGCCAGCAACTCCTTTTCAGTAGTGGTATAGTTTCTTTGAGTATCATTGAGGACTTTGCTGGCATAGTATATCACATGGACCAAGTTATCTTTCCTCTGTCCCAACACTGCCACAATTGCGAAATCAGATGGACCAAGTTAGGAAAACACTCCAAGTGAATGAGGTTTTCTCTTGGTCTCTGGGATCAACCATTATTTGGTTATATCCTGAATAACCGTCGAGAAAACAATAATATGCGTGTCCTGCAAGTCTTTCCAACATTTGATCCATGAATGGAAGGGAAAAATGATCTTTTCGTGTAGCTTCATTGAGTTTTCTATAGTCTATGCACATCCGCCATCCTGTGACAGTCCTTGTAGGAATTAGTTCGTTCTTCTCATTGGGGACTACAGTGATTCCTCCCTTCTTTGGGATGACATGCACGGGGCTGACCCAGGGGCTGTCTGAGATCGGGCAGATTACCCCTCCCTGCCATAACTTCATAACTTCTTTCTGTACCACTTCCTTCATGACTGGGTTCAGCCTCCTTTGGGATTGAATGGATGGTTTGGCATCATCTTCCAACAGTATCTTATGCATGCATATGGCCAAACTGATTCCTTTCAGGTCAGCGAGCGTCCATCCTATGGCATCTTTATGCTTTCGCAACACTTGGAGTAGTTCATCCTCTTGGTTTTGGCTGAGGGATGAGTTTATGATCACTGGGTAACTTTCATTCTCTCCTAAGTATGCATATTTGAGAGTGGGTGGCAGTGCTTTGATTTCAAGTTTGGGTGCATCTAACTTTTCATTCTCTTCTTTTGGTGCACCTTGTATATGAATCTCCACTGTTGCAGCCTCTTCACTAAACGTTGATTCCTCCTCTGTTAACCCTTCAGGTTCTTCTTCATCGAAACTCTCCTACATTGCATCATCCAGTGAGTTCAACCTCATACATTCTCCCCATTGTTCTGGTGGGTAACTCATGGCCTTGAACACGTTGAATGTCATCTTTTCATTGTGTAATCTCAGGGTGAGGTCACCTTTTTGGACATCAATGACAGCTCCAGCAGTGGCCAAGAATGGCCTTCTCAGGATGATGGAGGCCTTGGCTTCCTCCTGCATGTCTAGCACTACAAAGTCTACTGGGAAGATGAAATCCCCCACTTTCACCAGAAAATCTTCCACTACGCCATGAGGGAATTTGAACGATCGGTTTGCCAGTTGTAAGGCCATTTTTGTTGGCGTAGCCTCCTCGATCTTCATCTTTCTCATCATAGCTACTGACATCAAATTTATGCTAGCTCCTAAGTCACATAGAGCCTTCTCCACTGTGATTTCCCCTATAATACAAGGGATCTGGAAGCTCCCAGGATCCTTCAATTTCTGGGGTAGTTTATGCTGAATGATAGCACTACATTCCTCAGTTAGTATCACAGTCTCGTTGCTCTTCCAGCTTCTCTTCTTAGTCATTAGCTCCTTTAAAAACTTGGCGTAGAGCGGCATTTGCTCTATTGCTTCAGCAAAGGGTATGTTGATTTGTAGTTTCTTAAAGATTTCCAAAAATCTTAAGAACTGGTTGTCATCCCCCTTTTTCTTCAATTGCTGAGGGTATGGGACTCTTGGGACTTCTGACTTCAGCATTTCTTCCTTTTTTTGCGAACTCAAAGTGGAAACTCGAACTTCAGTTTGCTCCTCTTCCTTTTCACTTGAATCCTTTTTTTGTGGTTTGAGTCAGCATCGCTGCGAAGGTTATGGCTGGGAATTTGCTTGAATAGGTACCCAATTTATGTCTCAAGTTTCTTGATGGCAGCATCTTGATTCTGCATATTGGACCGCACTTCTTCTCTGAATGCTTTACTGTCTTGAATTTCTTTGCATATGCCTTCAAGTAGAGTCTCAATCCTTGAGAGTCTATCATCAGATGATGGTGGGTTGGGATTGGAGGGATGAGAAGGGTTATTTTGATTTTGGTAATAATATGGAGAGGTGTTGTTAGGTGGGTGCTGATATGATCTCTGTGTGGAATGTTGGTGAGTTGCATTATTGCTGGGGTTGTGGCGTCTCTGATCTTGGCCTTGATCTTGTTGATTTCCCCACCCAAAGTTTGGGTGGTTCCTCCAACCAGGATTATATGTTTTGGAGTATGGGTCATGGTGCTGCCTGGGTGAATTTCCAATGTAGTTGGCCTGTTCCTGATCACCCTCTACCTCTTCATTCACTCCTTCTTGAGTTGCTGCTGAAGTGGTGATTGCTGCTACTTGATTTCTCTCCATCTTCTTGGTGAGGTCAGCTAATTGCTTGGTAATCATCTTGTTTTGAGCTAGCAGTGCATCCACATTGTTCAGCTCTATCACTCCTCTAGTGTTGCCTCTTTCAGAAGCATAGAAATAGTCATTCTCAGCTACAGTCTCAATGACATCTATGGCTTCTTCAATGATCTTCTTCTTGTTCAGAGATCCCCCGGATGAGTGGTCTACTGCCTTCTTTGATTCATACGAAAGGCCTTCATAGAAAATATGCAACTGCACCCATTCATTGAATCTTATCCAGGCCCTTGTTTGTTCTCATCATTCTCCTATTGAAGGAGTCTGGGTCATCTTTCAGCTGAGGTAGCTTAAAGATCTCCCTGATTTTGTCAGGGTGGATGTGAACAATCTTTCCTCTGACCATAGTTCGATAGTCATAGAGGGCAGTTCCAGATATTCTCTGCCTGTCTGTTTGCCACAGATTAGCATAGAACTCATGAACCATATTCCTTCCCACTTTTGTTTCAGGATTAGCTAGGACTTCCCAGTTCCTGTTTCGAATCTGCTCTTGGATCTCCGGATATTCATCTTCTTTCAGATCAAACTTGACTTCCGGGATCACTGATCTTAGACCCATTATTTTGTAGTAATGGTCTGAATGTTCTTTGGTTAAGAACTTCCCTTGATTCCAAAGTGGTTTTGGAATACTCTCTTTCTTGCCTCTTGGAGTGGGTTGTTTTCCTTTAGGAGCCATGATCTTAGTGGGTATAATTTAGTGATCACGGATAAACACACCAAACTTAGAGGTTTGCTTGTCCTCAAGCAAAAGAAAAGAAAGGAGAGGGATAGAAGGAGAGCTAGTGTCGAATGGTGGATGAGAGGAGAGAGGCCGAATGTGGATTTAAAAGGGAGGGGGTGGGTCTTTCGAAAATTTTAAAAAGATAAGATAGATGATATGATTTATAAAAAATAAGTATGATATGAAAAGATGTGATTTAAAATTGAAAAGATATGAAAGATATTTGAAAAAGATAAATTTGGATTTTGAAAAAGATAATGTGGAGATTTGAAAAAGATATTGATGAGTTGAAAAGATTTTAGAAGGAAAAGAGATATATTTGTTTTGGAAAAATTGAAAAAGAGTTGGATTGGATTGAAAAAGAATTTGTGCTTATGGATTAAGATACATTTGATATTTTTAAAGTAGGGTTTTTAGAAATTAGGGTTTTTAGAAATTAGGGTTTGTAACATGTTTATGCAAGAAATCATGAATTGAAACATGAAAATTAAAATTAAAATAAAAAAATGTGAAATAAAAACGAATTTACCTCCTCCCCACCATCCTGGCGTTAAACGCCCAAATGCTACATGTTTTGGGTGTTTATCGCCCAAATGCTGCTTCTCCTGGGCGTTCAACGCCCAGCTGTTGCTTCTTTCTGGCGTTGAACGCCAGGAACTCCTTTGTCACTGGGCATTTTTTTGAACACCCAGGATGCTGTCAATCTGGCGTTAAATGCCCAAAAGCTGCTTCTTTCTGGCGTTTAACGCCCAGATGGCTATCATTACTAGCGTTAAACGCCCAGTGGATGCTCCTTTTGGGCGTTTAACGCCAAGTTGTGCCTCTTACTGGCGTTTTCTTGCCAGTGAGCTCTTTTTCTCTGTTTTGAGTGCTGAATCCTTCTGTAACCCTGTGAACTTATGCAATTGACTCTTTGCCTTATTAATAGTGAACTTTATATAAACAAATAAAATTAAGAATAGGGCAAAACAACAGAAGAAGTTTTGCCAATGGCTGGGTTGCCTCCCAGCAAGCGCTTCTTTATTGTCTTTAGCTGGACCTTGGTGAGCTTTTAATCTAGCTTCAGCCTTGAGCACTCTTGCTCAACATTGCCTTCAAGATAGTGCTTGATTCTTTGTCCATTAACAATGAACTTCTTATCAGAATCAATGTCTTGAAGCTCCACATAACCATACGGCGATACACTTGTAATCATATATGGTCCCCTCCACCGGGATTTCAGTTTCCCGGGGAATAGCCTGAGCCTAGAGTTAAACAGCGGAACCTTTTGTCCTGGTTCAAAGATTCTAGATGACAGCTTTCTGTCATGCCACCTTTTTTATTTCTCTTTATAAAGCTTGGCATTTTCGAAAGCAGTGAATCTGAATTCCTCTAGCTCATTCAGCTAGAGCAATCTTTTTTCTCCAGCTAATTTGGCATCAAAGTTTAGGAATTTGGTTGCCCAGTAGGCCTTATGCTCCAGTTCCACGGGCAGGTGACAAGCCTTAGCATATACTAGTTGGTATGGAGAGGTCCCTATAGGAGTCTTGAATGCTGTTCAGTAAGCCCACAGAGCATCATCCAAGCTCCGTGCCCAATCCTTTCTACGGGTACTTATAGTTCGTTCCAGGATCCTTTTTAGTTCTCTGTTAGAGACTTCAGCTTGCCCATTTGTCTGTGGATGATATGGAGTCGCCACCTTGTGGCGAATCCCATACCGGACCATGGCAGAGTAAAGCTGTTTGTTGCAGAAGTGAGTGCCCCCATCACTGATTAGTACCCTAGGGACACCAAACCTGCTGAAGATATGTTTCTGGAGGAACTTCAGCACTGTTTTAGTATCATTGGTGGGTATGGCAATGGCCTCTACCTATTTTGATACATAGTCAACTGCCACCAGAATATAACTGTTTGAGTATGATGGTGGGAAAGGCCCCATGAAATCAATACCCCATACATCAAACAACTCAATCTCCAAGATTCCTTGTTGAGGCATGGCGTAACTATGAGGCAAATTACCAGCTCTCTGTCAACTGTCACAGTTACGTACAAACTCTCGGGAATCTCTGTAGAGTGTAGGCCAGTAGAAGCCACATTGGAGGACCTTAGTGGCTGTTCGCTCACCTCCGAAATGGCCTCCATATTGTGATCCATGGCAATGGCATAAGATCCTCTGTGATTCTTCTCTAGGCACACACCTACGGATTATTCCGTCTGCACATCTCTTAAAGAGATAGGGTTCATCCCACAAGTAGTACTTTGCATCAGTAATTAATTTTTTCTTTTATTGCCTGCTGTACTCCTTGGGTATGAACCTTGCAGCTTTATAGTTTGCTATGTCTGCAAACCATTGTGTTTCCTGAATGGCGAATAAATGCTCATCCAGAAAGGTTTCAGAGATCTCAAAAGAGGGGGGGGACGTGATGAGCGGATAATTTATACGCTTTTTGGCATTGTTTTTAGTATGTTTTTAGTAGAATCTAGTTACTTTTAGGGATGTTTTCATTAGTTTTTATGTTAAATTCACATTTTTGGACTTTACTATGAGTTTGTGTGTTTTTCTATGATTTCAGGTATTTTCTGGCTGAAATTGAGGGACTTGAGCAAAAATCAGATTCAGAGGTTGAAGAAGGACTGCTGATGTTGTTGGATTCTGACCTCCCTGCACTCAAAGTGGATTTTCTGGAGCTACAGAACTCAAATGGCGCGCTTCTAATTGCGTTGGAAAGTAGACATCCAGGAATTTCCAGCAATATATAATAGTCCATACTTTGCCCAAGTTTAGACGACGCAAACTGGCGTTTAACGCCAGATCTCTGCCCAATTCTGGCGTCCAACGCCAGAAACAAGTTGCAAAGTGGAGTTCAACGCCCAAACTGGCACAAAAGCTGGTGTTCAACTCCAAGAATGACCTCTCCACGTGTAGACTTCAAGCTCAGCCCAAGCACACACCAAGTGGGCCCCGGAAGTGGATTTATGCATCAATTACTTACTTCTATAAACCCTAGTAGCTAGTTTATTATAAATAGGACCTTTTACTATTGTATTAGACATCCTGGATTGTATTCTGATCCTGTGATCACGTTTTAGGGGGCTGGTCATTCGGCCATGCCTGGACCTTTCACTTATGTATTTTTAACGGTAGAGTTTCTACACTCCAAAGATTAAGGTGTGGAGCTCTGTTGTTCCTCAAAGATTAATGCAAAGTACTACTGTTTTCTACTCAATTCATCTTATTTCGCTTCTAAGATATTCATTCCCACTTCAACCTGAATGTGATGAACGTGACAATCATCATCATTCCCTATGAACGCGTGCCTGACAACCACCTCCGTTCTACCTTAGATTGAATGAGTGTTTCTTAGATCTCTTAATCGGAATCTTTATGGTGTAAGCTAGAATGATGGCGGCATTCAAGAGAATCCGGAAAGTCTAAACCTTGTCTGTGGTATTCCGAGTAGGATTCAATGATTGAATGACTGTGACGAGCTTCAAACTCGCGAGTGATGGGCGTAGTGATAGATGCAAAACGAGGGTGAATCCTATTCCAGCATGATCGGGAACCTCAGATGATTAGCCGTTGATGAGCGGATATTTTATACGCTTTTTGGGGTTAATTTCATATAGATTTTAGTATATTTTAGTTAGTTTTTAGTTTATTCTCATTAGTTTCTAGGCAAAATTCATATTTCTGGATTTTACTATGAGTTTGTGTATTTTTTTGTAATTTCAGGTATTTTCTGGCTGAAATTGAGGGAGCTGAGCGAAAATCTGATTCAGGCTGAAAAAGGACTGCTGATGTTGTTGGATTCTGACCTCTCTGCACTCAAAATGGAATTTCTGGGGCTACAGGAGTCCAAATGGCGCGCTTCTAATTGCGTTGGAAAGTAGACATCCAGGTCTTTCCAGCAATATATAATAGTCCATACTTTGCTCAAGGATAGATGACGTAAGCTGGCGTTCAACGCCAGTTCCATGCTACTGTCTGGCGTCCAGCGCCAGAAACAAGTTACAAAGTGGAGTTCAACGCCAGAAACAGGTTACAACCTGGCGTTGAACGCCCAAAACAGCCCAGACACGTGAGAAGCTTTAGTCTCAGCCCCATCACACACCAAGTGGGCCCCAAAAGTGGATTTCTGCACTATCTGTCATAGTCTACTCATTTTCTGTAAACCTAGGTTACCAGTTTAGTATTTAAACAACTTTTAGAGATTTATTTTGTATCTCATGACATTTTAGATCAAAATTTTGTACTCTTTGACGGCATGAGTCTCTAAACTCCATTGTTGGGGGTGAGGAGCTCTGCTGTGTCTTGATGAATTAATGCAAGTAATTCTGTTTTCCATTCAAACATGCGTGTTCCTATCTAAGATATCCATTCGCGCCTAACTATGGAGAAGGTGATGATCAGTGACACTCATCACCTTCCTCAATCCATGAACGTGTGTCTGACAATCACCTCCGTTCTACATCAGATTGAATGAATATCTCTTAGATTCCTTAATTAGAATCTCCGTGGTATAAGCTAGTTTGATGGCGGCATTCATGAGAATCCAGAAAGTCTAAACCTTGTATGTGGTATTCCGAGTAGGATTCTGGGATTGGATGATTGTGACGAACTTCAAACTCGCGAGTGCTGGGCATAGTGACAGACGCAAAAGGATAGTAAATCCTATTCCGGTACGACTGAGAACCTGCAAATGATTAGCCGTGCGGTGACAGCGCACCTGGACCCTTTTCACTGGAAGGATGGATGGTAGCCATTGACAACGGTGATCCACCAACACACAGCTTGCCATAGAAGGACGTGCGTGCGTGAATCAGAAGACAGAGGAAAGCAGAGATTCAGAAGACAAAGCATCTCCAAAACTCCAACATATTCTCCTTTACTGCATAACAAGTAACCTTTAACCCATGCTCTCTTGTTTATTCGCAATTCAACTGATAAATATAATTGACTTCCTGACTAAGAATTGTAAGATAACCATAGATTGCTTCAAACCAACAATCTCCGTGGATTCGACCCTTACTCACGTAAGGTATTACTTGGACGACCCAGTGCATTTGCTGGTTAGTGGTACGAGTTGTGAAAAGTGTGATTCACAATTCGTGTACCAGCCGTGCCGTGACAGGGCATCTTGGACCATTTTCACAAGATGAGGGGATGTAGCCACTGACAACGGTGATGCCCTTGCATAAAGCCAGCCATCGAAAGGAGTGAGACTGATTGGATGAAAGACAGCAGGAAAGCAGAGGTTCAGAGGAACGAAAGCATCTCTATGCGCTTATCTGAAATTCTCACCAATGATTTACATAAGTATTTCTATCCTTATTTTATTATTAATTTCGAAAACTCCATAACCATTTTATATCCTCCTGACTGAGATTTACAAGGTGACCATAGCTTGCTTCATACCAACTAGGGGTGTTCATGGTTCAGTTTTCTCATAAACTGAACTGAAACTGCACTAAACCATTTTAAATGGTTTAGAAACTGAACCAAACTACTTTGTCAAATAAGAAACTGGTTTAAACCACTTTACAATGCAGTGCACCAGTTTAAACCAGTTCATAAAAATAAAACCAGTTTTAATAGAAAAAACCAGTTTAAACTGGTTTATAGGTTAAAACTAGTTTTAACTTTTAACATATATAAAATTAATTTTTACATTTTCTCTCTCTCCCTCTCTCTCCTTCTCTCCCCTCTCTCTCTCCCCCTCTCCCCCCTCTCTCTCTCCCCCTCTCCCTCTCTCTCTCTCCCTTCTCTCCCTCTCTCTCTCTCCTTCCATTCTCCCTCTCTCTCTCTTCTTCTCTCCCTCTCTCCCCCTCCTTTCTCTCTCTCCCACTCTTTCTCTCATTCTCTCCCTCTCTCTCCCCCTCCTCTCTCTATCTCCCTTCTCTCCCTCTCTCTCCTTCCCCTCTTTCTCTTTCTCTCTCTTTTTCTCTCCCTCTCTCCCCCTCCTTTCTCTCTCTCCCTCCTCTCTCTCGTTTCTTTTTCTCTCTATCTCCCCCTTCCCCTCTTTCTCCCCTCCCCTCTCTTTGTCTTTCTCTCCCTCCCCCTCTCTCTCTCTCTCCCCCTTTTCTCCCTCTCTATCCCTTTCTCTCATTCTCTCTCTCCCCTATCCCTCTTCCTCTCTCTCCCTCTTCTCCTTTTCTCTCCCCCTCTCTCTTTCTCTCCCCCCTCTCTCTCTTAACATATATAAAGTTAGATGTTATATTCTCTTTCTTACCCTATCTCTCTCTCCCCTCTCTCTCTCTCTCCCTCTTTTTCTCTCTCTTTTTCTCTTTTCTTTCCCTCTTCCTTTCTTTCTCCTCTTCTCTCCCTCTCTCCCTCCTTTCTCTCTCTCTCTCCTTCTCTCCCTTTCTCTCTCTCCTTCCCCTCTCACTCTTCCTCTTCTCTCTCTCTCTCTCCCCTCTTTCTCCCCTTCCCCTCTTTTTGTCTTTCTCTCTCTCTCCCTTTTCCTTTTCTCTTTCTCTCCCTCTCTCTTCTTATCTTCCTCTTTCTTCCCCTCCTCTCTCTCTCCCATACCCCTCTTTCTCCCCCTCCCCTTTTTTTCTCGCTCCCTTTTCTCCCTCTATCCTTTTCTCTCACTCTCTCCCCTCTCCCTTTTCCTCTCTATTTCTCTCCATCTCTCTCCTTCCCTCTTCCCATCCTCTCTCTCTCTCTCTCCTCTCTCTTTCTCTCTGTCTCTCTCACTTTCTCTCCCTCTCTCTCTTCCTTTATCTTTCTTTTGCGCTCTTTCTCCCTTCCTTCTCTCTCTTTTTCTCTCTCCTCTCCTCTCTCTCTCTCTCTTCTC